>NW_027175363.1:1887602-2202203 GCF_028021215.1 Eschrichtius robustus
GAACAATTGTCATCACAATGCTTCATGACCCCTGTAATCACAATGCTGCATTCCCTTTTCATCACAGTGCTACAGAATTCTGATCATCACAGTATTCCATAACCGTGTCATCACAATGCTCTATGACCCCTGTCATCAGAATGCTCCACGACACTTGTCATCACAATGATGCATGACCACATTCATCACAATGCTTCATGACCACTGTCATCACAAAGCTCGATGACACTTGTCATCACAATGCTCCATGCCGTTGTCATCAGAATGCTCCTTGGCCCCTCTAATCTCAATGGTCCATGCCCATTTTATCACAATGCTCCAGAATTCTTGTCATCATAATGTTCCATGGCCGTGTCATCACAATGCCCCATGACCCCTGTCATCACAATGCTCCATAGCCCCTGTCATCCCAGCGCTCCATGATATCTTTCTTCACAATTCTAGAGGACCACTGTCATCACAATGCCCCATGACACCTGTCTTCACATTTCGCCATGGCCCTTGTCATCGGAATGCTCCATGAAATGTGTCATCACAATATTCCAGGACACTTTTCGTCACAATGATCCTTGACCACATTAATCTGAATACTCCATGGCCTATGTATTCACAATTTTTCATGGCCACTGAAATCTATTTGCTCCATGTTCCCTTTCTAACAATGCTCCATGACCACTGTCAAAACAATGTCCCATGACGCCTATCATCACAATGCTCCATGGCCCCTTTCATCACTATGCTCCATGATCCCTGTCATCACAATGTTCTAGAACAATTGTCATCACAATGCTCCATGACCCCTGTAATCACAATGCTCCATTCCCTTTTCATCACAGTGCTACAGAATTCTGGTCATCACAATATTCCATAACTGTGTCATCACAACGCTCTATGCCCCCTGTCATCACAATGCTCCACGACACTTTTCATCAGAATGCTCCACGACACTTGTCATCACAATGATCCATGACCACATTCATCACAATGCTCCATGCCGTTGTCATCAGAATGCTCCTTGGCCCCTCTATTCACAATGGTCCATGCCCTTTTTATCACAATGCTCCAGAATTCTTGTCAACATAATGTTCCATGGCCGTGGCATCACAATGACCCATGACCCCTGTCATCACAATGTTCCATGGCCCCTGTCATCCCAGTGCTCCATGATATCTTTCTTCACAATTCTAGAGGACCACTGTCATCACAATGCCCCATGACAATTGTCTTCGCTTTTCGCCATGACCCTTGTGATCGCAATGCTCCATGTACCGTGTCATCACATTATTCCAGGACACTTTTCCTCACAATGATCCTTGATCACATTCATCTGAATACTCAATGGCGTATGTATTCGCAATTTTTCATGGCCCCTGAAATCAAATTGCTCCATGTTCCCTTTCTAACAATGCTCCATGACCAGTGTCAACACATTGTCCCATGATGCCTGTCATCACAATGCTCCATGGACCTTTCATCACTATGCTCCATGATCCCTGTCTTCACAATGTTCTAGAACAATTGTCATCACAATGCTCCATGACCCCTTTAATCACAATGCTCCATTTCCTTTTCATCCCAGTGCTACAGAATTCTGGTCATCACAATATTCCATAACCGTGTCATCACAATGCTCTATGACCCCTGTCATCACAATGCTCCACGACACTTTTCATCACAATGATGCATGACCACATTCATCACAATGCTTCATGACCACTGTCATCACAATGCTCGATGACCCTTGCCATCACAATGCTCCATGCCGTTGTCATCAGAATGCTCCTTGGCCCCTCTAATCACAATTGTCCATGACCTTTTTATCACAATGCTCCAGAATTCTTGTCATCATAATGTTCCATGGCCGTGTCATCACAATGCCCCATGGCCCCTGTCATCCCTGTGCTCCATGATATCTTTCTAAACAATTCTAGATGACCACTGTCATCACAATGCCCCATGACACCTGTCTTCACATTTCGCCATGGCCCTTGTCATCGCAATCCTCCATGAACCGTGTCATCACAATATTCCAGGACACTTGTCGTCACAATGATCCTTGACCACATTCATCTGAATACTCCATGGCATATTTATTCGCAATTTTTCATAGCCCCTGAAATCAAATTGCTCCATGTTCCCTTTCTAACAATGCTCCATGACCACTGTCAACACATTGTCCCATGACGCCTGTCATCACAATGCTCCATGGCCCCTTTCATCACTATTCTCCATGATCCCTGTCATCACAATGTTCTAAAACAATTGTCATCACAATGCTCCAATACCCCTGTAATCACAATGCTACATTCCCGTTACATCACAGTGCTACAGAATTCTGGTCATCACAATATTCCATAACCGTGTCATCACAATGCTTTATGCCCGTTGTCATCACAATGCTCCACGACACTTGTCATCACAATGATCCATGACCACATTCATCACAATGCTTCATGACCACTGTCATCACAAAGCTCGATGACCCTTGTCATCACAATGCTCCATGACATTGTCATCAGAATGCTCCTTGGCCCCTCTAATCACAATGGTCCATGCCCATTTTATAACAATGCTCCAGAATTCTTGTCATCATAATGTTCCATGGCCGTGTCATCACAAAGCCCCATGACCCCTGTAATCAAAATGCTCCATGGCCCCTGTCATCCCAGTGCTCCATGATATCTTTCTCTACAATTCTAGATTGCCACTGTCATCACAATGCCCCATGACACCTGTCTTCACATTTCGCCATTGCCCTTGTCATCGCAATGCTCCATGAACCGTGTCATCACAATATTCCAGGACAATTTTCGTCACAATGATCCTTGACCAAATTCATCTGAATACTCCATGGCCTATGTATTCACAATTTTTCATGACCCCTGAAATCAAATTGCTCCATGTTCCCTTTCTAACAAGGCTCCATGACCACTGTCAACACATTGTCCCATGACGCCTGTCATCACAATGCTCCATGGCCCCTTTCATCACTATGCTCCATGATCCCTGTCTTCACAATGTTCTAGAACAATTGTCATCACAATGCTCCATGAACCCTGTAATCACAATGCTCCATTCCTTTTCATCACAGTGCTACAGAATTCTGGTCATCACAATATTCCATAACCGTGTCATCACAATGCTCTATGACCCCTGTCATCACAATGCTCTACGACACTTGTCATCACAATGATCCATGACCACATTCATCACAATGCTTCATGACCACTGTCATCACAATGCTCGATGACCCTTGTCATCACAATGCTCCATGCCGTTGTCATCAGAATGCTCCTTGGCCCCTCTAATCACAATGGTCCATGACCTTTTTATCACAATGCTCCAGAATTCTTGTCATCATAATGTTCCATGGCCGTGTCATCACAATGCCCCATGACCCCTGTCATCACAATGCTCCATGGCCCCTGTCATCCCAGTGCTCCATGATATCTTTCTTCACAATTCTAGATGACCACTGTCATCACAATGCCCCATGACACCTGTCTTCACATTTCGCCATGGCCCTTGTCATCACAATGCTCCATGAACCGTGTCATCACAATATTCCAGGACACTTGTCGTCACAATGATCCTTGACCACATTCATCTGAATACTCCATGGCCTATGTATTCACAATTTTTCATGGCCCCTGAAATCAAATTGCTCCATGTTCCCTTTCTAACAATGCTCCATGACCACTGTCAACACAATGTCCCATGACGCCTGTCATCACAATGCTCCATGGACCCATTCATCACTATGCTCCATGATCCCTGTCATCACAATGTTCTAGAACAATTGTCATCACAATGCTCCATGACCCCTGTAATCACAATACTCCATTCCCTTTTCATCACATTGCTACAGAATTCTGGTCATCACAATATTCCATAACCGTGTGATCACAATGCTCTATGACCCCTGTCATCACAATGCTACACGACACTTTTCATCACAATGATCCATGACCACATTCATCACAATGCTTCATGACCACTGTCATCACAATGCTCGATAAACCTTGTCATCACAATGCTCCATGCCGTTGTCATCAGAATGCTCCTTGGCCCCTCTAATCACAATGGTCCATGCCCTTTTTATCACAATGCTCCAGAATTCTTGTCATCATAATGTTCCATGGCCGTGTCATCACAATGCCCCATGACCCCTGTCATCACAATGCCCCATGACACCTGTCTTCACATTTCGCCATGGCCCTTGTCATCGCAATGCTCCATGAACCGTGTCATCACAATATTCCAGGACACTTTTCGTCACAATGATTCTTGACCACATTCATCTGAATACTCCATGGCCTATGTATTCACAATTTTTCATGGCCCCTGAAATCAAATTGCTCCATGTTCTCTTTCTAACAATGCTCCATGACCACTGTCAACACAATGTCCCATGACGCCTGTCAACACAATGCTCCATGGCCCCTTTCATCACTATGCTCCATGATCCCTGTCTTCACAATGTTCTAAACAATTGTCATCAAAATGCTCCATGACCCCTGTAATCACAATGCTCCATTCCCTTTTCATCACTGTGGTACAGAATTCTGGTCATCACAATATTCCATAACCGTGTCATCAGAATGCTCTATGACCCCTGTCATCACAATGCTCCACGACACTTGTCATCACAATGATGCATGACCACATTCATCACAATGCATCATGACCACTGTCATCACAATGCTCGATGACCCTTGTCATCACAATGCTCCATGCCGTTGTCATCACATTGCTCCTTGGCCACTCTAATCACAATGGTCCATGCCCATTTTATCACAATGCTCCAGACTACTTGTCATCATAATGTTCCATGGCCGTGTCATCACAATGCCCCATGACCCCTGTCATCACAATGCTCCATGGCCCCTATCATCCCAGTGCTCCATGATATCTTTCTTCACAATTCTAGATGACCAGTGTCATCACAATGCCCCATGACACCTGTCTTCACATTTCGCCATGGCCCTTGTCATCGCAATGCTCCATGAACCGTGTCATCACAATATTCCAGGACACTTGTCGTCACAATGATCCTTGACCACATTCATCTGAATACTGCATGGCATATGTATTCGCAATTTTTCATGGCCCCTGAAATCAAATTGCTCAATGTTCCCTTTCTAACAATGCTCCATGACCACTGTCAACATATTGTCCCATGACGCCTGTCATCACAATGCCCCATGGCCCCTTTCATCACTATGCTCCATGATCCCTGTCATCACAATGTTCTAAAACAATTGTCATCACAATGGTCCAATACCCCTGTAATCACAATGCTACATTCCCGTTTCATCACAGTGCTACAGAATTCTGGTCATCACAATATTCCATAACCGTGTCATAACAATGCTTTATGCCCCTTGTCGTCACAATGCTCCACGACACTTGTCATCACAATGATCCATGACCACATTCATCACAATGCTTCATGACCACTGTCATCACAAAGCTCGATGACCCTTGTCATCACAATGCTCCTTGACATTGTCATCAGAATGCTCCTTGGCCCCTCTAATCACAATGGTCCATGACCTTTTTATCACAATGCTCCAGAATTCTTGTCATCATAATGTTCCATGGCCGTGTCATCACAAAGCCCCATGACCCCTGTAATCACAATGCTCCATGGCCCCTGTCATCCCAGTGCTCCATGATATCTTTCTCTACAATTCTAGATGACCACTGTCATCACAATGCCCCATGACACCTGTCTTCACATTTCGCCATGGCCCTTGTCATCGCAATGCTCCATGAACCGTGTCATCACAATAATCCAGGACACTTTTTGTCACAATGATCCATGACGACATTCATCTGAATACTCCATGGCCTATGTATTCACAAATTTTCATGGCCCGTGAAATCACTTTGCTCCATGTTCCCTTTCTAACAATGCTCCATGACCACTGTCAACACATTGTCCCATGACGCCTGTCATCACAATTCTCCATGGCCTCTTTCATCACTGTGCTCCATGATCCCTGTCTTCACAATGTTCTAGAACAATTGTCATCACAATGCTCCATGACCCCTGTAATCACAATACTCCATTCCCTTTTCATCACAGTGCTACAGAATTCTGGTCATCACAATATTCCATAACCGTGTCATCACAATGCTCTATGACCCCAGTCATCACAATGCTCCACGACACTTATCATCACAATGATCCATGACCACATTCATCGCAATGCTTCATGACCACTGTCATCACAATGCTCGATGACCCTTGTCATCACAATGCTCCATGCCGTTGTCATCAGAATGCTCCATGGCCCCTCTAATCACAATGGTCCATGCCCTTTTTATCACAATGCTCCAGAATTCTTGTCATCATAATTTTCCATGGCCGTGTCATCACTATGCCCCATGACCCCTGTCATCACAGTGCTCCATGGCCCCTGTCATCTCTGTTCTCCATGATATCTTTCTTCACAATTCTAGATGACCACTGTCATCACATTGCCCCATGACACCTGTCTTCACATTTCGCCATGGCCCTTGTCATCGCAATGCTCCATGAACCGTGTCATCACAATATTCCAGGACAATTTTCGTCACAATGATCCTTGACCAAATTCATCTGAATACTCCATGGCCTATGTATTCACAATTTTTCATGACCCCTGAAATCAAATTGCTCCATGTTCCCTTTCTAACAATTCTCCATGACCACTGTCAACACATTGTCCCATGACGCCTGTCATCACAATGCTCCATGGCCCCTTTCATCACTATGCTCCATGATCCCTGTCTTCACAATGTTCTAGAACAATTGTCATCACAATGCTCCATGAACCCTGTAATCACAATACTCCATTCCCTTTTCATCACAGTGCTACAGAATTCTGGTCATCACAATATTCCATAACCGTGTGATCACAATGCTCTATGACCACTGTCATCACAATGCTACACGACACTTTTCATCACAATGATCCATGACCACATTCATCACAATGCTTCATGACCACTGTCATCACAATGCTCGATAAACCTTGTCATCACAATGCTCCATGCCGTTGTCATCAGAATGCTCCTTGGCCCCTCTAATCACAATGGTCCATGCCCTTTTTATCACAATGCTCCAGAATTCTTGTCATCATAATGTTCCATGGCCGTGTCATCACAATGCCCCATGACCCCTGTCATCACAGTGCTCCATGGCCCCTGTCATCTCTGTTCTCCATGATATCTTTCTTCACAATTCTAGATGACCACTGTCATCACATTGCCCCATGACACCTGTCTTCACATTTCGCCATGGCCCTTGTCATCGCAATGCTCCATGAACCGTGTCATCACAATATTCCAGGACACTTTTCGTCACAATGATTCTTGACAACATTCATCTGAATACTCCATGGCCTATGTATTCGCAATTTTTCATGGCCCCTGAAATCAAATTGCTCCATGTTCTCTTTCTAACAATGCTCCATGACCACTGTCAACACAATGTCCCATGACGCCTGTCAACACAATGCTCCATGGCCCCTTTCATCACTATGCTCCATGATCCCTGTCTTCACAATGTTCTAAACAATTGTCATCAAAATGCTCCATGACCCCTGTAATCACAATGCTCCATTCCCTTTTCATCACTCTGGTACAGAATTCTGGTCATCACAATATTCCATAACCGTGTCATCAGAATGCTCTATGACCCCTGTCATCACAATGCTCCACGACACTTGTCATCACAATGATGCATGACCACATTCATCACAATGCTTCATGACCACTGTCATCACAATGCTCGATGACTCTTGTCATCACATTGCTCCATGCCGTTGTCATCACATTGCTCCTTGGCCCCTCTAATCACAATGGTCCATGCCCATTTTATCACAATGCTCCAGACTACTTTTCATCATAATGTTCCATGGCCGTGTCATCACAATGCCCCATCACCCCTGTCATCACAATGCTCCATGGCCCCTGTCATCCCAGTGCTCCATGATATCTTTCTTCACAATTCTAGATGACCACTGTCATCACAATGCCCCATGACACGTGTCTTCACATTTCGCCATGGCCCTTGTCATCGCAATGCTCCATGAACCGTGTCATCACAATATTCCAGGACACTTGTCGTCACAATGATCCTTGACCACATTCATCTGAATACTCCATGGCCTATGTATTCACAATTTTTCATGGCCCCTGAAATCAAATTGCTCCATGTTCCCTTTCTAACAATGCTCCATGACCACTGTCAACACAATGTCCCATGACGCTTGTCATCACAATGCTCCATGGACCCTTTCATCACTATGCTCCATGATCCCTGTCATCACAATGTTCTAGAACAATTGTCATCACAATGCTCCATGACCCCTGTAATCACAATACTCCATTCCCTTTTCATCAGAGTGCTACAGAATTCTGGTCATCACAATATTCCATAACCGTGTGATCACAATGCTCTATGACCCCTGTCATCACAATGCTACACGACACTTTTCATCACAATGATCCATGACCACATTCATCACAATGCTTCATGACCACTGTCATCACAATGCTCGATAAACCTTGTCATCACAATGCTCCATGCCGTTGTCATCACATTGCTCCTTGGCCCCTCTAATCACAATGGTCCATGCCCATTTTATCACAATGCTCCAGACTACTTGTCATCATAATGTTCCATGGCCGTGTCATCACAATGCCCCATGACCCCTGTCATCACAATGCTCCATGGCCCCTGTCATCCCAGTGCTCCATGATATCTTTCTTCACAATTCTAGAGGACCACTGTCATCACAATGCCCCATGACACCTGTCTTCACATTTCGCCATGGCCCTTGTCATCGCAATGCTCCATGAATCGTGTCATCACAATATTCCAGGACACTTTTCGTCACAATGATCCTTGACCACATTCATCTGAATACTCCATGGCCTATGTATTCACAATTTTTCATGGCCCCTGAAATCTAATTGCTCCATTTTCCCTTTCTAACAATGCTCCATGACCACTGTCAACACAATGTCCCATGACGCCTGTCATCAAAATGCTCCATGGCCCCTTTCATCACTATGCTCCATGATCCCTGTCATCACAATGTTCTAGAACATTTGTCATCACAATGCTCCATGACCCCTGTAATCACAATGCTCCATTCCATTTTCATCACTGTGCTACAGAATTCTGGTCATTACAATATTCCATAACCGTGTCATCACAATGCTCTATGACCCCTGTCATCACAATGCTCCAAGACACTTGTCATCACAATGATCCATGACCACATTCATCACAATGTTTCATGACCACTGTCATCACAATGCTCGATGACCTTTGTAATCACAATGCTCCATGCCGTTGTCATCAGAATGCTCCTTGGCCCCTCTAATCACAATGGTCCATGCCCGTTTTATCACAATGCTCCAGAATTCTTGTCATCATAATGTTCCATGGCCGTATCATCACAATGCCCCATGACCCCTGTCATCACAATGTTCCATGGCCCCTTTCATCCCAGTGTTCCATGATATCTTTCTTCACAATTCTAGATGACCACTGTCATCACAATGCCCCATGACACCTGTCTTCACATTTCGCCATGGCACTGGTCATCGCAATGCTCCATGAAACATGTCATCACAATATTCCAGGACACTTTTCGTCACAATGATCCTTGACAACATTCATCTGAATCCTCCATGGCCTATGTATTCGCAATTTTTCATGACCCCTGAAATCAAATTCTCCATGTTCTCTTTCTAACAATGCTCCATGACCACTGTCAACACAATGTCCCATTACGCCTGTCATCACAATGCTCCATGGCCCCTTTCATCACTATGCTCCATGATCCCTGTCATCACAATGTTCTAGAAAAATTGTCATCACAATGCTCCATGACCCCTGTAATCACAATGCTCCATTCCCTTTTCATCACAGTGCTACAGAATTCTGGTCATCACAATATTCCATAACCGTGTCATCACAATGCTCTCTGACCCCTGTCATCAGAATGTTCCACGACACTTGTCATCACAATGATGCATGACCACATTCATCACAATGCTTCATGACCACTGTCATCACAAAGCTCGATGACCCTTGTCATCACAATGCTCCATGCCGTTGTCATCAGAATGCTCCTTGGCCCCTCTAATCTCAATGGTCCATGCCCATTTTATCACAATGCTCCAGAATTCTTGTCATCATAATGTTCCATGGCCGTGTCATCACAATGCCCCATGACCCCTGTCATCACAATGCTCCATGGCCCCTGTCATCCCAGTGCTCCATGATATCTTTCTTCACAATTATAGAGGACCACTGTCATCACAATGCCCCATGACACCTGTCTTCACATTTCGCAATGGCCCTTGTCATCGGAATGCTCCATGAAATGTGTCATCACAATATTCCAGGACACTTTTCGTCACAATGATCCTTGACCACATTAATCTGAATACTCCATGGCCTATATATTCACAATTTTTCATGGCCACTGAAATCAATTTGCTCCATGTTCCCTTTCTAACAATGCTCCATGACCACTGTCAAAACAATGTCCCATGACGCCTATCATCACAATGCTCCATGGCCCCTTTCATCACTATGCTCCATGTTCCCTGTCATCACAATGTTCTAGAACAATTGTCATCACAATGCTCCATGACCCCTGTAATCACAATGCTGCATTCCCTTTTCATCACAGTGCTATAGAATTCTGGTCATCACAATATTCCATAACCGTGTCATCACAATGCTCTATGACCCCTGTCATCACAATGCTCCACGACACTTGTCATCACAATGATCCATGACCACATTCATCACAATGCTTCATGACCACTGTCATCACAATGCTCGATGACCCTGGTCATCACCATGCTCCATGCCGTTGTCATCAGAATGCTCCTTGGCCCTTCTAATCACAATGGTCCATGCCGTTTTTATCACAATGCTCCAGAATTCTTGTCATCATAACGTTCCATGGCCGTGTCATCACAATGCCCCATGACCCCTGTCATCACAATGCCCCATGACACCTGTCTTCACATTTCGCCATGGCCCTTGTCATCGCAATGCTCCATGAACCGTGTCATCACAATATTCCAGGACACTTTTCGTCACAATGATCCTTGACCACATTCATCTGAATACTCCATGGCCTATGTATTCACAATTGTTCATGGCCCCTGAAATCTAATTGCTCCATTTTCCCTTTCTAACAATGCTCCATGACCACTGTCAACACAATGTCCCATGACGCCTGTCATCACAATGCTCCATGGCCCCTTTCATCACTATGCTCCATGATCCCTGTCATCACAATGTTCTAGAACATTTGTCATCACAATGCTCCATGACCCCTGTAATCACAATGCTCCATTCCCTTTTCATCACTGTGCTACAGAATTCTGGTCATTACAATATTCCATAACCGTGTCATCACAATGCTCTATGACCCCTGTCATCACAATGCTCCAAGACACTTGTCATCACAATGATCCATGACCACATTCATCACAATGCTTCATGACCACTGTCATCACAATGCTCGATGACATTTGTCATCACAATGCTCCATGCCGTTGTCATCAGAATGCTCCTTGGCCCCTCTAATCACAATGGTCCATGCCCGTTTTATCACAATGCTCCAGAATTCTTGTCATCATAATGTTCCATGGCCGTATCATCACAATGCCCCATGACCCCTGTCATCACAATGTTCCATGGCCCCTTTCATCCCAGTGCTCCATGATATCTTTCTTCACAATTCTAGATGACCACTGTCATCACAATGCCCCATGACACCTGTCTTCACATTTCGCCATGGCACTGGTCATCGCAATGCTCCATGAACCATGTCATCACAATATTCCAGGACACTTTTCGTCACAATGATCCTTGACCACATTCATCTGAATCCTCCATGGCCTATGTATTCGCAATTTTTCATGACCCCTGAAATCAAATTGCTCCATGTTCTCTTTCTAACAATGCTCCATGACCACTGTCAACACAATGTCCCATTACGCCTGTCATCACAATGCTCCATGGCCCCTTTCATCACTATGCTCCATGATCCCTGTCATCACAATGTTCTAGAACAATTGTCATCACAATGCTCCATGACCCCTGTAATCACAATGCTCCATTCCCTTTTCATCACAGTGCTACAGAATTCTGGTCATCACAATATTCCATAACCGTGTCATCACAATGCTCTCTGACCCCTGTCATCACAATGCTCCACGACACTTGTCATCACAATGATGCATGACCACATTCATCACAATGCTTCATGACCACTGTCATCACAAAACTCGATGACCCTTGTCATCACAATGCTCCATGCCGTTGTCATCAGAATGCTCCTTGGCCCCTCTAATCTCAATGGTCCATGCCCATTTTATCACAATGCTCCAGAATTCTTGTCATCATAATGTTCCATGGCCGTGTCATCACAATGCCCCATGACCCGTGTCATCACAATGCTCCATGGCCCCTGTCATCCCAGTGCTCCATGATATCTTTCTTCACAATTCTAGAGGACCACTGTCATCACAATGCCCCATGACACCTGTCTTCACATTTCGCCATGGCCCTTGTCATCGGAATGCTCCATGAAATGTGTCATCACAATATTCCAGGACACTTTTCGTCACAATGATCCTTGACCACATTAATCTGAATACTCCATGGCCTATGTATTCACAATTTTTCATGGCCACTGAAATCAATTTGCTCCATGTTCCCTTTCTAACAATGCTCCATGACCACTGTCAAAACAATGTCCCATGACGCCTATCATCACAATGCTCCATGGCCCCTTTCATCACTATGCTCCATGTTCCCTGTCATCACAATGTTCTAGAACAATTGTCATCACAATGCTCCATGACCCCTGTAATCACAATGCTGCATTCCCTTTTCATCACAGTGCTACAGAATTCTGGTCATCACAATATTCCATAACCGTGTCATCACAATGCTCTATGACCCCTGTCATCACAATGCTCCACGACACTTGTCATCACAATGATCCATGACCACATTCATCACAATGCTTCATGACCACTGTCATCACAATGCTCGATGACCCTGGTCATCACCATGCTCCATGCCGTTGTCATCAGAATGCTCCTTGGCCCTTCTAATCACAATGGTCCATGCCGTTTTTATCACAATGCTCCAGAATTCTTGTCATCATAATGTTCCATGGCCGTGTCATCACAATGCCCCATGACCCCTGTCATCACAATGCCCCATGACACCTGTCTTCACATTTCGCCATGGCCCTTGTCATCGCAATACTCCATGAACCGTGTCATCACAATATTCCAGGACACTTTTCGTCACAATGATCCTTGACCACATTCATCTGAATACTCCATGGCCTATGTATTCACAATTTTTCATGGCCCCTGAAATCTAATTGCTCCATTTTCCCTTTCTAACAATGCTCCATGACCACAGTCAACACAATGTCCCATGACGCCTGTCATCACAATGCTCCATGGCCCCTTTCATCACTATGCTCCATGATCCCTGTCATCACAATGTTCTAGAACATTTGTCATCACAATGCTCCATGACCCCTGTAATCACAATGCTCCATTCCCTTTTCATCACTGTGCTACAGAATTCTGGTCATTACAATATTCCATAACCGTGTCATCACAATGCTCTATGACCCCTGTCATCACAATGCTCCACGACACTTGTCATCACAATGATCCATGACCACTTTCATCACAATGCTTCATGACCACTGTCATCACAATGCTCGATGACCTTTGTCATCACAATGCTCCATGCCGTTGTCATCAGAATGCTCCTTGGCCCCTCTAATAACAATGGTCCATGCCCTTTTTATCACAATGCTCCAGAATTCTTGTCATCATAATGTTCCATGGCCGTATCATCACAATGCCCCATGACCCCTGTCATCACAATGTTCCATGGCCCCTTTCATCCCAGTGCTCCATGATATCTTTCTTCACAATTCTAGATGACCACTGTCATCACAATGCCCCATGACACCTGTCTTCACATTTCGCCATGGCACTGGTCATCGCAATGCTCCATGAACCATGTCATCACAATATTCCAGGACACTTTTCGTCACAATGATCCTTGACCACATTCATCTGAATACTCCATGGCCTATGTATTCGCAATTTTTCATGACCCCTGAAATCAAATTGCTCCATGTTCTCTTTCTAACAATGCTCCATGACCACTGTCAACACAATGTCCCATGACGCCTGTCATCACAATGCTCCATGGCCCCTTTCATCACTATGCTCCATAATCCCTGACATCACAATGTTCTAGAACAATTGTCATCACAATGCTCCATGACCCCTGTAATCACAATGCTGCATTCCCTTTTCATCACAGTGCTACAGAATTCTGGTCATCACAATATTCCATAACCATGTCATCACAATGCTCTATGACCCCTGTCATCAGAATGCTCCACGACACTTGTCATCACAATGATGCATGACAACATTCATCACAATGCTTCATGACCACTGTCATCACAAAGCTCGATGACCCTTGTCATCACAATGCTCCATGCCGTTGTCATCAGAATGCTCCTTGGCCCCTCTAATCTCAATGGTCCATGCCCATTTTATCACAATGCTCCAGAATTCTTGTCATCATAATGTTCCATGGCCGTGTCATCACAATGCCCCATGACCCCTGTCATCACAATGCTCCATAGCCCCTGTCATCCCAGCGCTCCATGATATCTTTCTTCACAATTCTAGAGGACCACTGTCATCACAATGCCCCATGACACCTGTCTTCACATTTCGCCATGGCCCTTGTCATCGCAATGCTCCATGAACCGTGTCATCACAATATTCCAGGACACTTTTCGTCACAATGATCCTTGACCACATTCATCTGAATACTCCATGGCCTATGTATTCACAATTGTTCATGGCCCCTGAAATCTAATTGCTCCATTTTCCCTTTCTAACAATGCTCCATGACCACTGTCAACACAATGTCCCATGACGCCTGTCATCACAATGCTCCATGGCCCCTTTCATCACTATGCTCCATAATCCCTGTCATCACAATGTTCTAGAACATTTGTCATCACAATGCTCCATGACCCCTGTAATCACAATGCTCCATTCCCTTTTCATCACTGTGCTACAGAATTCTGGTCATTACAATATTCCATAACCGTGTCATCACAATGCTCTATGACCCCTGTCATCACAATGCTCCAAGACACTTGTCATCACAATGATCCATGACCACATTCATCACAATGTTTCATGACCACTGTCATCACAAAGCTCGATGACACTTGTCATCACAATGCTCCATGCCATTGTCATCAGAATGCTCCTTGGCCCCTCTAATCTCAATGGTCCATGCCCATTTTATCACAATGCTCCAGAATTCTTGTCATCATAATGTTCCATGGCCGTGTCATCACAATGCCCCATGACCCCTGTCATCACAATGCTCCATGGCCCCTGTCATCCCAGTGCTCCATGATATCTTTCTTCACAATTCTAGAGGACCACTGTCATCACAATGCCCCATGACACCTGTCTTCACATTTCGCCATGGCCCTTGTCATCGGAATGCTCCATGAAATGTGTCATCACAATATTCCAGGACACTTTTCGTCACAATGATCCTTGACCACATTAATCTGCATACTCCATGGCCTATGTATTCACAATTTTTCATGGCCACTGAAATCAATTTGCTCCATGTTCCCTTTCTAACAATGCTCCATGACCACTGTCAAAACAAGTTCCCATGACGCCTATCATCACAATGCTCCATGGCCCCTTTCATCACTATGCTCCATGTTCCCTGTCATCACAATGTTCTAGAACAATTGTCATCACAATGCTCCATGACCCCTGTAATCACAATGCTGCATTCCCTTTTCATCACAGTGCTACAGAATTCTGGTCATCACAATATTCCATAACCGTGTCATCACAATGCTCTATGACCCCTGTAATCACAATGCTCCACGACACTTGTCATCACAATGATCCATGACCACATTCATCACAATGCTTCATGACCACTGTCATCACAATGCTCGATGACCCTGGTCATCACCATGCTCCATGCCGTTGTCATCAGAATGCTCCTTGGCCCTTCTAATCACAATGGTCCATGCCGTTTTTATCACAATGCTCCAGAATTCTTGTCATCATAACGTTCCATGGCCGTGTCATCACAATGCCCCATGACCCCTGTCATCACAATGCCCCATGACACCTGTCTTCACATTTCGCCATGGCCCTTGTCATCACAATACTCCATGAACCGTGTCATCACAATATTCCAGGACACTTTTCATCACAATGATCCTTGACCACATTCATCTGAATACTCCATGGCCTATGTATTCACAATTTTTCATGGCCCCTGAAATCTAATTGCTCCATTTTCCCTTTCTAACAATGCTCCATGACCACAGTCAACACAATGTCCCATGACGCCTGTCATCACAATGCTCCATGGCCCCTTTCATCACTATGCTCCATGATCCCTGTCATCACAATGTTCTAGAACATTTGTCATCACAATGCTCCATGACCCCTGTAATCACAATGCTCCATTCCCTTTTCATCACTGTGCTACAGAATTCTGGTCATTACAATATTCCATAACCGTGTCATCACAATGCTCTATGACCCCTGTCATCACAATGCTCCACGACACTTGTCATCACAATGATCCATGATCACTTTCATCACAATGCTTCATGACCACTGTCATCACAATGCTCGATGACTTTTGTCATCACAATGCTCCATGCCGTTGTCATCAGAATGCTCCTTGGCCCCTCTAATAACAATGGTCCATGCCCTTTTTATCACAATGCTCCAGAATTCTTGTCATCATAATGTTCCATGGCCGTATCATCACAATGCCCCATGACCCCTGTCATCACAATGTTCCATGGCCCCTTTCATCCCAGTGCTCCATGATATCTTTCTTCACAATTCTAGATGACCACTGTCATCACAATGCCCCATGACACCTGTCTTCACATTTCGCCATGGCACTGGTCATCACAATGCTCCATGAACCATGTCATCACAATATTCCAGGACACTTTTCGTCACAATGATCCTTGACCACATTCATCTGAATACTCCATGGCCTATGTATTCGCAATTTTTCATGACCCCTGAAATCAAATTGCTCCATGTTCTCTTTCTAACAATGCTCCATGACCACTGTCAACACAATGTCCCATGACGCCTGTCATCACAATGCTCCATGGCCCCTTTCATCACTATGCTCCATAATCCCTGACATCACAATGTTCTAGAACAATTGTCATCACAATGCTCCATGACCCCTGTAATCACAATGCTGCATTCCCTTTTCATCACAGTGCTACAGAATTCTGGTCATCACAATATTCCATAACCGTGTCATCACAATGCTCTATGACCCCTGTCATCAGAATGCTCCACGACACTTGTCATCACAATGATGCATGACCACATTCATCACAATGCTTCATGACCACTGTCATCACAAAGCTCGATGACCCTTGTCATCACAATGCTCCATGCCGTTGTCATCAGAATGCTCCTTGGCCCCTCTAATCTCAATGGTCCATGCCCATTTTATCACAATGCTCCAGAATTCTTGTCATCATAATGTTCCATGGCCGTGTCATCACAATGCCCCATGACCCCTGTCATCACAATGCTCCATAGCCCCTGTCATCCCAGCGCTCCATGATATCTTTCTTCACAATTCTAGAGGACCACTGTCATCACAATGCCCCATGACACCTGTCTTCACATTTCGCCATGGCCCTTGTCATCGGAATGCTCCATGAAATGTGTCATCACAATATTCCAGGACACTTTTCGTCACAATGATCCTTGACCACATTAATCTGAATACTCCATGGCCTATGTATTCACAATTTTTCATGGCCACTGAAATCAATTTGCTCCATGTTCCCTTTCTAACAATGCTCCATGACCACTGTCAAAACAATGTCCCATGACGCCTATCATCACAATGCTCCATGGCCCCTTTCATCACTATGCTCCATGTTCCCTGTCATCACAATGTTCTAGAACAATTGTCATCACAATGCTCCATGACCCCTGTAATCACAATGCTGCATTCCCTTTTCATCACAGTGCTACAGAATTCTGGTCATCACAATATTCCATAACCGTGTCATCACAATGCTCTATGACCCCTGTCATCACAATGCTCCACGACACTTGTCATCACAATGATCCATGACCACATTCATCACAATGCTTCATGACCACTGTCATCACAATGCTCGATGACCCTGGTCATCACCATGCTCCATGCCGTTGTCATCAGAATGCTCCTTGGCCCTTCTAATCACAATGGTCCATGCCGTTTTTATCACAATGCTCCAGAATTCTTGTCATCATAATGTTCCATGGCCGTGTCATCACAATGCCCCATGACCCCTGTCATCACAATGCCCCATGACACCTGTCTTCACATTTCGCCATGGCCCTTGTCATCGCAATACTCCATGAACCGTGTCATCACAATATTCCAGGACACTTTTCGTCACAATGATCCTTGACCACATTCATTTGAATACTCCATGGCCTATGTATTCACAATTTTTCATGGCCCCTGAAATCTAATTGCTCCATTTTCCCTTTCTAACAATGCTCCATGACCACAGTCAACACAATGTCCCATGACGCCTGTCATCACAATGCTCCATGGCCCCTTTCATCACTATGCTCCATGATCCCTGTCATCACAATGTTCTAGAACATTTGTCATCACAATGCTCCATGAACCCTGTAATCACAATGCTCCATTCCCTTTTCATCACTGTGCTACAGAATTCTGGTCATTACAATATTCCATAACCGTGTCATCACAATGCTCTATGACCCCTGTCATCACAATGCTCCACGACACTTGTCATCACAATGATCCATGACCACTTTCATCACAATGCTTCATGACCACTGTCATCACAATGCTCGATGACTTTTGTCATCACAATGCTCCATGCCGTTGTCATCAGAATGCTCCTTGGCCCCTCTAATAACAATGGTCCATGCCCTTTTTATCACAATGCTACAGAATTCTTCTCATCATAATGTTCCATGGCCGTATCATCACAATGCCCCATGACCCCTGTCATCACAATGTTCCATGGCCCCTTTCATCCCAGTGCTCCATGATATCTTTCTTCACAATTCTAGATGACCACTGTCATCACAATGCCCCATGACACCTGTCTTCACATTTCGCCATGGCACTGGTCATCGCAATGCTCCATGAACCATGTCATCACAATATTCCAGGACACTTTTCGTCACAATGATCCTTGACCACATTCATCTGAATACTCCATGGCCTATGTATTCGCAATTTTTCATGACCCCTGAAATCAAATTGCTCCATGTTCTCTTTCTAACAATGCTCCATGACCACTGTCAACACAATGTCCCATGACGCCTGTCATCACAATGCTCCATGGCCCGTTTCATCACTATGCTCCATAATCCCTGACATCACAATGTTCTAGAACAATTGTCATCACAATGCTCCATGACCCCTGTAATCACAATGCTGCATTCCCTTTTCATCACAGTGCTACAGAATTCTGGTCATCACAATATTCCATAACCGTGTCATCACAATGCTCTATGACCCCTGTCATCAGAATGCTCCACGACACTTGTCATCACAATGATGCATGGCCACATTCATCACAATGCTTCATGACCACTGTCATCACAAAGCTCGATGACCCTTGTCATCACAATGCTCCATGCCGTTGTCATCAGAATGCTCCTTGTCCCCTCTAATCTCAATGGTCCATGCCCATTTTATCACAATGCTCCAGAATTCTTGTCATCATAATGTTCCATGGCCGTGTCATCACAATGCCCCATGACCCCTGTCATCACAATGCTCCATAGCCCCTGTCATCCCAGCGCTCCATGATATCTTTCTTCACAATTCTAGAGGACCACTGTCATCACAATGCCCCATGACACCTGTCTTCACATTTCGCCATGGCCCTTGTCATCGCAATGCTCCATGAACCGTGTCATCACAATATTCCAGGACAGTTTTCGTCACAATGATCCTTGACCACATTCATCTGAATACTCCATGGCCTATGTATTCACAATTGTTCATGGCCCCTGAAATCTAATTGCTCCATTTTCCCTTTCTAACAATGCTCCATGACCACTGTCAACACAATGTCCCATGACGCCTGTCATCACAATGCTCCATGGCCCCTTTCATCACTATGCTCCATGATCCCTGTCATCACAATGTTCTAGAACATTTGTCATCACAATGCTCCATGACCCCTGTAATCACAATGCTCCTTTCCCTTTTCATCACTGTGCTACAGAATTCTGGTCATTACAATATTCCATAACCGTGTCATCACAATGCTCTATGACCCCTGTCATCACAATGCTCCACGACACTTGTCATCACAATGATCCATGACCACATTCATCACAATGCTTCATGACCACTGTCATCACAAAGCTCGATGACCCTTGTCATCACAATGCTCCATGCCGTTGTCATCAGAATGCTCCTTGGCCCCTCTAATCTCAATGGTCCATGCCCATTTTATCACAATGCTCCAGAATTCTTGTCATCATAATGTTCCATGGCCGTGTCATCACAATGCCCCATGACCCCTGTCATCACAATGCTCCATGGCCCCTGTCATGCCAGTGCTCCATGATATCTTTCTTCACAATTCTAGAGGACCACTGTCATCACAATGCCCCATGACACCTGTCTTCACATTTCGCCATGGCCCTTGTCATCGGAATGCTCCATGAAATGTGTCATCACAATATTCCAGGACACTTTTCGTCACAATGATCCTTGACCACATTAATCTGAATACTCCATGGCCTATGTATTCACAATTTTTCATGGCCACTGAAATCAATTTGCTCCATGTTCCCTTTCTAACAATGCTCCATGACCACTGTCAAAACAATGTCCCATGACGCCTATCATCACAATGCTCCATGGCCCCTTTCATCACTATGCTCCATGTTCCCTGTCATCACAATGTTCTAGAACAATTGTCATCACAATGCTCCATGACCCCTGTAATCACAATGCTGCATTCCCTTTTCATCACAGTGCTACAGAATTCTGGTCATCACAATATTCCATAACCGTGTCATCACAATGCTCTATGACCCCTGTCATCACAATGCTCCACGACACTTGTCATCACAATGATCCATGACCACATTCATCACAATGCTTCATGACCACTGTCATCACAATGCTCGATGACCCTGGTCATCACCATGCTCCATGCCGTTGTCATCAGAATGCTCCTTGGCCCTTCTAATCACAATGGTCCATGCCGTTTTTATCACAATGCTCCAGAATTCTTGTCATCATAACGTTCCATGGCCGTGTCATCACAATGCCCCATGACCCCTGTCATCACAATGCCCCATGACACCTGTCTTCACATTTCGCCATGGCACTTGTCATCGCAATACTCCATGAACCGTGTCATCACAATATTCCAGGACACTTTTCATCACAATGATCCTTGACCACATTCATCTGAATACTCCATGGCCTATGTATTCACAATTTTTCATGGCCCCTGAAATCTAATTGCTCCATTTTCCCTTTCTAACAATGCTCCATGACCACAGTCAACACAATGTCCCATGACGCCTGTCATCACAATGCTCCATGGCCCCTTTCATCACTATGCTCCATGATCCCTGTCATCACAATGTTCTAGAACATTTGTCATCACAATGCTCCATGACCCCTGTAATCACAATGCTCCATTCCCTTTTCATCACTGTGCTACAGAATTCTGGTCATTACAATATTCCATAACCGTGTCATCACAATGCTCTATGACCCCTGTCATCACAATGCTCCACGACACTTGTCATCACAATGATCCATGATCACTTTCATCACAATGCTTCATGACCACTGTCATCACAATGCTCGATGACCTTTGTCATCACAATGCTCCATGCCGTTGTCATCAGAATGCTCCTTGGCCCCTCTAATCACAATGGTCCATGACCTTTTTATCACAATGATCCAGAATTCTTGTCATCATAATGTTCCATGGCCGTGTCATCACAATGCCCCATGACCCCTGTCATCACAATGCTCCATGGCCCCTGTCATCCCAGTGCTCCATGATATCTTTCTTCACAATTCTAGATGACCACTGTCATCACAATGCCCCATGACACCTGTCTTCACATTTCGCCATGGCCCTTGTCATCCCAATGCTCCATGAACCGTGTCATCACAATATTCTAGGACACTTGTCGTCACAATGATCCTTGACCACATTCATCTGAATACTCCATGGCCTATGTATTCACAATTTTTCATGGCCCCTGAAATCAAATTGCTCCATGTTCTCTTTCTAACAATGCTCCATGACCACTGTCAACACAATGTCCCATGACGCCTGTCATCACAATGCTCCATGGCCCCTTTCATCACTATGCTCCATAATCCCTGACATCACAATGTTCTAGAACAATTGTCATCACAATGCTTCATGACCCCTGTAATCACAATGCTGCATTCCCTTTTCATCACAGTGCTACAGAATTCTGATCATCACAATATTCCATAACCGTGTCATCACAATGCTCTATGACCCCTGTCATCAGAATGCTCCACGACACTTGTCATCACAATGATGCATGACCACATTCATCACAATGCTTCATGACCACTGTCATCACAAAGCTCGATGACACTTGTCATCACAATGCTCCATGCCGTTGTCATCAGAATGCTCCTTGGCCCCTCTAATCTCAATGGTCCATGCCCATTTTATCACAATGCTCCAGAATTCTTGTCATCATAATGTTCCATGGCCGTGTCATCACAATGCCCCATGACCCCTGTCATCACAATGCTCCATAGCCCCTGTCATCCCAGCGCTCCATGATATCTTTCTTCACAATTCTAGAGGACCACTGTCATCACAATGCCCCATGACACCTGTCTTCACATTTCGCCATGGCCCTTGTCATCGGAATGCTCCATGAAATGTGTCATCACAATATTCCAGGACACTTTTCGTCACAATGATCCTTGACCACATTAATCTGAATACTCCATGGCCTATGTATTCACAATTTTTCATGGCCACTGAAATCTATTTGCTCCATGTTCCCTTTCTAACAATGCTCCATGACCACTGTCAAAACAAGTTCCCATGACGCCTATCATCACAATGCTCCATGGCCCCTTTCATCACTATGCTCCATGATCCCTGTCATCACAATGTTCTAGAACAATTGTCATCACAATGCTCCATGACCCCTGTAATCACAATGCTCCATTCCCTTTTCATCACAGTGCTACAGAATTCTGGTCATCACAATATTCCATAACTGTGTCATCACAACGCTCTATGCCCCCTGTCATCACAATGCTCCACAACACTTTTCATCAGAATGCTCCACGACACTTGTCATCACAATGATCCATGACCACATTCATCACAATGCTCCATGCCGTTGTCATCAGAATGCTCCTTGGCCCCTCTATTCACAATGGTCCATGCCCTTTTTATCACAATGCTCCAGAATTCTTGTCAACATAATGTTCCATGGCCGTGGCATCACAATGACCCATGACCCCTGTCATCACAATGTTCCATGGCCCCTGTCATCCCAGTGCTCCATGATATCTTTCTTCACAATTCTAGAGGACCACTGTCATCACAATGCCCCATGACAATTGTCTTCACTTTTCGCCATGACCCTTGTGATCGCAATGCTCCATGTACCGTGTCATCACATTATTCCAGGACACTTTTCCTCACAATGATCCTTGATCACATTCATCTGAATACTCAATGGCGTATGTATTCGCAATTTTTCATGGCCCCTGAAATCAAATTGCTCCATGTTCCCTTTCTAACAGAGCTCCATGTCCACTGTCAACACAATGTCCCATGACGCCTGTCAACACAAATCTCCATTGCCCCTTTCATCACAATGTTCTAGAACATTTGTCATCACAATGCTCCATGACCCCTGTAATCACAATGCTCCATTCCCTTTTCATCACTGTGCTACAGAATTCTGGTCATCACAATATTCCATAACCGTGTCATCACAATGCTCTATGACCCCTGTCATCACAATGCTCCACGACACTTGTCATCACAATGATGCATGACCACATTCATCACAATGCTTCATGACCAGTATCATCACAATGCTCGATGAGCCTTGTCATCACAATGCTCCATGCCGTTGTCATCAGAATGCTCCTTGGCCCCTCTAATCACAATTGTCCATGACCATTTTATCACAATGCTCCAGAATTCTTGTCATCATAATGTTCCATGGCCGTGTCATCACAATGCCCCATGGCCCCTGTCATCCCTGTGCTCCATGATATCTTTCTTCACAATTCTAGATGACCACTGTCATCACAAAGCCCCATGACACCTGTCTTCACATTTCGCCATGGCCCTTGTCATCGCAATGCTCCATGAACCGTGTCATCACAATATTCCAGGACACTTGTCGTCACAATGATCCTTGACCACATTCATCTGAATACTCCATGGCATATTTATTCGCAATTTTTCATAGCCCCTGAAATCAAATTGCTCCATGTTCCCTTTCTAACAATGCTCCATGACCACTGTCAACACATTGTCCCATGACGCCTGTCATCACAATGCTCCATGGCCCCTTTCATCACTATTCTCCATGATCCCTGTCATCACAATGTTCTAAAACAATTGTCATCACAATGCTCCAATACCCCTGTAATCACAATGCTACATTCCCGTTACATCACAGTGCTACAGAATTCTGGTCATCACAATATTCCATAACCGTGTCATCACAATGCTTTATGCCCGTTGTCATCACAATGCTCCACGACACTTGTCATCACAATGATCCATGACCACATTCATCACAATGCTTCATGACCACTGTCATCACAAAGCTCGATGACCCTTGTCATCACAATGCTCCATGACATTGTCATCAGAATGCTCCTTGGCCCCTCTAATCACAATGGTCCATGCCCATTTTATAACAATGCTCCAGAATTCTTGTCATCATAATGTTCCATGGCCGTGTCATCACAAAGCCCCATGACCCCTGTAATCACAATGCTCCATGGCCCCTGTCATCCCAGTGCTCCATGATATCTTTCTCTACAATTCTAGATTGCCACTGTCATCACAATGCCCCATGACACCTGTCTTCACATTTCGCCATTGCCCTTGTCATCGCAATGCTCCATGAACCGTGTCATCACAATATTCCAGGACACTTTTCGTCACAATGATCCTTGACAAAATTCATCTGAATACTCCATGGCCTATGTATTCACAATTTTTCATGACCCCTGAAATCAAATTGCTCCATGTTCCCTTTCTAACAAGGCTCCATGACCACTGTCAACACATTGTCCCATGACGCCTGTCATCACAATGCTCCATGGCCCCTTTCATCACTATGCTCCATGATCCCTGTCTTCACAATGTTCTAGAACAATTGTCATCACAATGCTCCATGAACCCTGTAATCACAATGCTCCATTCCTTTTCATCACAGTGCTACAGAATTCTGGTCATCACAATATTCCATAACCGTGTCATCACAATGCTCTATGACCCCTGTCATCACAATGCTCTACGACACTTGTCATCACAATGATCCATGACCACATTCATCACAATGCTTCATGACCACTGTCATCACAATGCTCGATGACCCTTGTCATCACAATGCTCCATGCCGTTGTCATCAGAATGCTCCTTGGCCCCTCTAATCACAATGGTCCATGACCTTTTTATCACAATGCTCCAGAATTCTTGTCATCATAATGTTCCATGGCCGTATCATCACAATGCCCCATGACCCCTGTCATCACAATGTTCCATGGCCCCTTTCATCCCAGTGCTCCATGATATCTTTCTTCACAATTCTAGATGACCACTGTCATCACAATGCCCCATGACACCTGTCTTCACATTTCGCCATGGCACTGGTCATCGCAATGCTCCATGAACCATGTCATCACAATATTCCAGGACACTTTTCGTCACAATGATCCTTGACCACATTCATCTGAATACTCCATGGCCTATGTATTCGCAATTTTTCATGACCCCTGAAATCAAATTGCTCCATGTTCTCTTTCTAACAATGCTCCATGACCACTGTCAACACAATGTCCCATGACGCCTGTCATCACAATGCTCCATGGCCCCTTTCATCACTATGCTCCATAATCCCTGACATCACAATGTTCTAGAACAATTGTCATCACAATGCTCCATGACCCCTGTAATCACAATGCTGCATTCCCTTTTCATCACAGTGCTACAGAATTCTGGTCATCACAATATTCCATAACCGTGTCATCACAATGCTCTATGACCCCTGTCATCAGAATGCTCCACGACACTTGTCATCACAATGATGCATGACCACATTCATCACAATGCTTCATGACCACTGTCATCACAAAGCTCGATGACCCTTGTCATCACAATGCTCCATGCCGTTGTCATCAGAATGCTCCTTGGCCCCTCTAATCTCAATGGTCCATGCCCATTTTATCACAATGCTCCAGAATTCTTGTCATCATAATGTTCCATGGCCGTGTCATCACAATGCCCCATGACCCCTGTCATCACAATGCTCCATAGCCCCTGTCATCCCAGCGCTCCATGATATCTTTCTTCACAATTCTAGAGGACCACTGTCATCACAATGCCCCATGACACCTGTCTTCACATTTCGCCATGGCCCTTGTCATCGCAATGCTCCATGAACCGTGTCATCACAATATTCCAGGACACTTTTCGTCACAATGATCCTTGACCACATTCATCTGAATACTCCATGGCCTATGTATTCACAATTGTTCATGGCCCCTGAAATCTAATTGCTCCATTTTCCCTTTCTAACAATGCTCCATGACCACTGTCAACACAATGTCCCATGACGCCTGTCATCACAATGCTCCATGGCCCCTTTCATCACTATGCTCCATGATCCCTGTCATCACAATGTTCTAGAACATTTGTCATCACAATGCTCCATGACCCCTGTAATCACAATGCTCCATTCCCTTTTCATCACTGTGCTACAGAATTCTGGTCATTACAATATTCCATAACCGTGTCATCACAATGCTCTATGACCCCTGTCATCACAATGCTCCAAGACACTTGTCATCACAATGATCCATGACCACATTCATCACAATGCTTCATGACCACTGTCATCACAAAGCTCGATGACCCTTGTCATCACAATGCTCCATGCCGTTGTCATCAGAATGCTCCTTGGCCCCTCTAATCTCAATGGTCCATGCCCATTTTATCACAATGCTCCAGAATTCTTGTCATCATAATGTTCCATGGCCGTGTCATCACAATGCCCCATGACCCCTGTCATCACAATGCTCCATGGCCCCTGTCATCCCAGTGCTCCATGATATCTTTCTTCACAATTCTAGAGGACCACTGTCATCACAATGCCCCATGACACCTGTCTTCACATTTCGCCATGGCCCTTGTCATCGGAATGCTCCATGAAATGTGTCATCACAATATTCCAGGACACTTTTCGTCACAATGATCCTTGACCACATTAATCTGAATACTCCATGGCCTATGTATTCACAATTTTTCATGGCCACTGAAATCAATTTGCTCCATGTTCCCTTTCTAACAATGCTCCATGACCACTGTCAAAACAATGTCCCATGACGCCTATCATCACAATGCTCCATGGCCCCTTTCATCACTATGCTCCATGTTCCCTGTCATCACAATGTTCTAGAACAATTGTCATCACAATGCTCCATGACCCCTGTAATCACAATGCTGCATTCCCTTTTCATCACAGTGCTACAGAATTCTGGTCATCACAATATTCCATAACCGTGTCATCACAATGCTCTATGACCCCTGTCATCACAATGCTCCACGACACTTGTGATCACAATGATCCATGACCACATTCATCACAATGCTTCATGACCACTGTCATCACAATGCTCGATGACCCTGGTCATCACCATGCTCCATGCCGTTGTCATCAGAATGCTCCTTGGCCCTTCTAATCACAATGGTCCATGCCGTTTTTATCACAATGCTCCAGAATTCTTGTCATCATAACGTTCCATGGCCGTGTCATCACAATGCCCCATGACACCTGTCTTCACATTTCGCCATGGCCCTTGTCATCGCAATACTCCATGAACCGTGTCATCACAATATTCCAGGACACTTTTCGTCACAATGATCCTTGACCACATTCATCTGAATACTCCATGGCCTATGTATTCACAATTTTTCATGGCCCCTGAAATCTAATTGCTCCATTTTCCCTTTCTAACAATGCTCCATGACCACAGTCAACACAATGTCCCATGACGCCTGTCATCACAATGCTCCATGGCCCCTTTCATCACTATGCTCCATGATCCCTGTCATCACAATGTTCTAGAACATTTGTCATCACAATGCTCCATGAACCCTGTAATCACAATGCTCCATTCCCTTTTCATCACTGTGCTACAGAATTCTGGTCATTACAATATTCCATAACCGTGTCATCACAATGCTCTATGACCCCTGTCATCACAATGCTCCACGACACTTGTCATCACAATGATCCATGACCACTTTCATCACAATGCTTCATGACCACTGTCATCACAATGCTCGATGACTTTTGTCATCACAATGCTCCATGCCGTTGTCATCAGAATGCTCCTTGGCCCCTCTAATAACAATGGTCCATGCCCTTTTTATCACAATGCTCCAGAATTCTTCTCATCATAATGTTCCATGGCCGTATCATCACAATGCCCCATGACCCCTGTCATCACAATGTTCCATGGCCCCTTTCATCCCAGTGCTCCATGATATCTTTCTTCACAATTCTAGATGACCACTGTCATCACAATGCCCCATGACACCTGTCTTCACATTTCGCCATGGCACTGGTCATCGCAATGCTCCATGAACCATGTCATCACAATATTCCAGGACACTTTTCGTCACAATGATCCTTGACCACATTCATCTGAATACTCCATGGCCTATGTATTCGCAATTTTTCATGACCCCTGAAATCAAATTGCTCCATGTTCTCTTTCTAACAATGCTCCATGACCACTGTCAACACAATGTCCCATGACGCCTGTCATCACAATGCTCCATGGCCCCTTTCATCACTATGCTCCATAATCCCTGACATCACAATGTTCTAGAACAATTGTCATCACAATGCTCCATGACCCCTGTAATCACAATGCTGCATTCCCTTTTCATCACAGTGCTACAGAATTCCGGTCATCACAATATTCCATAACCGTGTCATCACAATGCTCTATGACCCCTGTCATCAGAATGCTCCACGACACTTGTCATCACAATGATGCATGACCACATTCATCACAATGCTTCATGACCACTGTCATCACAAAGCTCGATGACCCTTGTCATCACAATGCTCCATGCCGTTGTCATCAGAATGCTCCTTGGCCCCTCTAATCTCAATGGTCCATGCCCATTTTATCACAATGCTCCAGAATTCTTGTCATCATAATGTTCCATGGCCGTGTCATCACAATGCCCCATGACCCCTGTCATCACAATGCTCCATAGCCCCTGTCATCCCAGCGCTCCATGATATCTTTCTTCACAATTCTAGAGGACCACTGTCATCACAATGCCCCATGACACCTGTCTTCACATTTCGCCATGGCCCTTGTCATCGCAATGCTCCATGAACCGTGTCATCACAATATTCCAGGACACTTTTCGTCACAATGATCCTTGACCACATTCATCTGAATACTCCATGGCCTATGTATTCACAATTGTTCATGGCCCCTGAAATCTAATTGCTCCATTTTCCCTTTCTAACAATGCTCCATGACCACTGTCAACACAATGTCCCATGACGCCTGTCATCACAATGCTCCATGGCCCCTTTCATCACTATGCTCCATGATCCCTGTCATCACAATGTTCTAGAACATTTGTCATCACAATGCTCCATGACCCCTGTAATCACAATGCTCCATTCCCTTTTCATCACTGTGCTACAGAATTCTGATCATTACAATATTCCATAACCGTGTCATCACAATGCTCTATGACCCCTGTCATCACAATGCTCCACGACACTTGTCATCACAATGATCCATGACCACATTCATCACAATGCTTCATGACCACTGTCATCACAAAGCTCGATGACCCTTGTCATCACAATGCTCCATGCCGTTGTCATCAGAATGCTCCTTGGCCCCTCTAATCTCAATGGTCCATGCCCATTTTATCACAATGCTCCAGAATTCTTGTCATCATAATGTTCCCTGGCCGTGTCATCACAATGCCCCATGACCCCTGTCATCACAATGCTCCATGGCCCCTGTCATGCCAGTGCTCCATGATATCTTTCTTCACAATTCTAGAGGACCACTGTCATCACAATGCCCCATGACACCTGTCTTCACATTTCGCCATGGCACTGGTCATCGCAATGCTCCATGAACCATGTCATCACAATATTCCAGGACACTTTTCGTCACAATGATCCTTGACCACATTCATCTGAATACTCCATGGCCTATGTATTCGCAATTTTTCATGACCCCTGAAATCAAATTGCTCCATGTTCTCTTTCTAACAATGCTCCATGACCACTGTCAACACAATGTCCCATGACGCCTGTCATCACAATGCTCCATGGCCCCTTTCATCACTATGCTCCATAATCCCTGACATCACAATGTTCTAGAACAATTGTCATCACAATGCTCCATGACCCCTGTAATCACAATGCTGCATTCCCTTTTCATCACAGTGCTACAGAATTCTGGTCATCACAATATTCCATAACCGTGTCATCACAATGCTCTATGACCCCTGTCATCAGAATGCTCCACGACACTTGTCATCACAATGATGCATGACCACATTCATCACAATGCTTCATGACCACTGTCATCACAAAGCTCGATGACCCTTGTCATCACAATGCTCCATGCCGTTGTCATCAGAATGCTCCTTGGCCCCTCTAATCTCAATGGTCCATGCCCATTTTATCACAATGCTCCAGAATTCTTGTCATCATAATGTTCCATGGCCGTGTCATCACAATGCCCCATGACCCCTGTCATCACAATGCTCCATAGCCCCTGTCATCCCAGCGCTCCATGATATCTTTCTTCACAATTCTAGAGGACCACTGTCATCACAATGCCCCATGACACCTGTCTTCACATTTCGCCATGGCCCTTGTCATCGCAATGCTCCATGAACCGTGTCATCACAATATTCCAGGACACTTTTCGTCACAATGATCCTTGACCACATTCATCTGAATACTCCATGGCCTATGTATTCACAATTGTTCATGGCCCCTGAAATCTAATTGCTCCATTTTCCCTTTCTAACAATGCTCCATGACCACTGTCAACACAATGTCCCATGACGCCTGTCATCACAATGCTCCATGGCCCCTTTCATCACTATGCTCCATGATCCCTGTCATCACAATGTTCTAGAACATTTGTCATCACAATGCTCCATGACCCCTGTAATCACAATGCTCCATTCCCTTTTCATCACAGTGCTACAGAATTCTGGTCATCACAATATTCCATAACCGTGTCATCACAATGCTCTATGACCCCTGTCATCACAATGCTCCACGACACTTGTGATCACAATGATCCATGACCACATTCATCACAATGCTTCATGACCACTGTCATCACAATGCTCGATGACCCTGGTCATCACCATGCTCCATGCCGTTGTCATCAGAATGCTCCTTGGCCCTTCTAATCACAATGGTCCATGCCGTTTTTATCACAATGCTCCAGAATTCTTGTCATCATAACGTTCCATGGCCGTGTCATCACAATGCCCCATGACACCTGTCTTCACATTTCGCCATGGCCCTTGTCATCGCAATACTCCATGAACCGTGTCATCACAATATTCCAGGACACTTTTCGTCACAATGATCCTTGACCACATTCATCTGAATACTCCATGGCCTATGTATTCACAATTTTTCATGGCCCCTGAAATCTAATTGCTCCATTTTCCCTTTCTAACAATGCTCCATGACCACAGTCAACACAATGTCCCATGACGCCTGTCATCACAATGCTCCATGGCCCCTTTCATCACTATGCTCCATGATCCCTGTCATCACAATGTTCTAGAACATTTGTCATCACAATGCTCCATGAACCCTGTAATCACAATGCTCCATTCCCTTTTCATCACTGTGCTACAGAATTCTGGTCATTACAATATTCCATAACCGTGTCATCACAATGCTCTATGACCCCTGTCATCACAATGCTCCACGACACTTGTCATCACAATGATCCATGACCACTTTCATCACAATGCTTCATGACCACTGTCATCACAATGCTCGATGACTTTTGTCATCACAATGCTCCATGCCGTTGTCATCAGAATGCTCCTTGGCCCCTCTAATAACAATGGTCCATGCCCTTTTTATCACAATGCTCCAGAATTCTTCTCATCATAATGTTCCATGGCCGTATCATCACAATGCCCCATGACCCCTGTCATCACAATGTTCCATGGCCCCTTTCATCCCAGTGCTCCATGATATCTTTCTTCACAATTCTAGATGACCACTGTCATCACAATGCCCCATGACACCTGTCTTCACATTTCGCCATGGCACTGGTCATCGCAATGCTCCATGAACCATGTCATCACAATATTCCAGGACACTTTTCGTCACAATGATCCTTGACCACATTCATCTGAATACTCCATGGCCTATGTATTCGCAATTTTTCATGACCCCTGAAATCAAATTGCTCCATGTTCTCTTTCTAACAATGCTCCATGACCACTGTCAACACAATGTCCCATGACGCCTGTCATCACAATGCTCCATGGCCCCTTTCATCACTATGCTCCATAATCCCTGACATCACAATGTTCTAGAACAATTGTCATCACAATGCTCCATGACCCCTGTAATCACAATGCTGCATTCCCTTTTCATCACAGTGCTACAGAATTCCGGTCATCACAATATTCCATAACCGTGTCATCACAATGCTCTATGACCCCTGTCATCAGAATGCTCCACGACACTTGTCATCACAATGATGCATGACCACATTCATCACAATGCTTCATGACCACTGTCATCACAAAGCTCGATGACCCTTGTCATCACAATGCTCCATGCCGTTGTCATCAGAATGCTCCTTGGCCCCTCTAATCTCAATGGTCCATGCCCATTTTATCACAATGCTCCAGAATTCTTGTCATCATAATGTTCCATGGCCGTGTCATCACAATGCCCCATGACCCCTGTCATCACAATGCTCCATAGCCCCTGTCATCCCAGCGCTCCATGATATCTTTCTTCACAATTCTAGAGGACCACTGTCATCACAATGCCCCATGACACCTGTCTTCACATTTCGCCATGGCCCTTGTCATCGCAATGCTCCATGAACCGTGTCATCACAATATTCCAGGACACTTTTCGTCACAATGATCCTTGACCACATTCATCTGAATACTCCATGGCCTATGTATTCACAATTGTTCATGGCCCCTGAAATCTAATTGCTCCATTTTCCCTTTCTAACAATGCTCCATGACCACTGTCAACACAATGTCCCATGACGCCTGTCATCACAATGCTCCATGGCCCCTTTCATCACTATGCTCCATGATCCCTGTCATCACAATGTTCTAGAACATTTGTCATCACAATGCTCCATGACCCCTGTAATCACAATGCTCCATTCCCTTTTCATCACTGTGCTACAGAATTCTGATCATTACAATATTCCATAACCGTGTCATCACAATGCTCTATGACCCCTGTCATCACAATGCTCCACGACACTTGTCATCACAATGATCCATGACCACATTCATCACAATGCTTCATGACCACTGTCATCACAAAGCTCGATGACCCTTGTCATCACAATGCTCCATGCCGTTGTCATCAGAATGCTCCTTGGCCCCTCTATTCACAATGGTCCATGCCCTTTTTATCACAATGCTCCAGAATTCTTGTCAACATAATGTTCCATGGCCGTGGCATCACAATGACCCATGACCCCTGTCATCACAATGTTCCATGGCCCCTGTCATCCCAGTGCTCCATGATATCTTTCTTCACAATTCTAGAGGACCACTGTCATCACAATGCCCCATGACAATTGTCTTCACTTTTCGCCATGACCCTTGTGATCGCCATGCTCCATGTACCGTGTCATCACATTATTCCAGGACACTTTTCCTCACAATGATCCTTGATCACATTCATCTGAATACTCAATGGCGTATGTATTCGCAATTTTTCATGGCCCCTGAAATCAAATTGCTCCATGTTCCCTTTCTAACAGAGCTCCATGTCCACTGTCAACACAATGTCCCATGACGCCTGTCAACACAAATCTCCATTGCCCCTTTCATCACAATGTTCTAGAACATTTGTCATCACAATGCTCCATGACCCCTGTAATCACAATGCTCCATTCCCTTTTCATCACTGTGCTACAGAATTCTGGTCATCACAATATTCCATAACCGTGTCATCACAATGCTCTATGACCCCTGTCATCACAATGCTCCACGACACTTGTCATCACAATGATGCATGACCACATTCATCACAATGCTTCATGACCACTGTCATCACAAAGCTCGATGACACTTGTCATCACAATGCTCCATGCCGTTGTCATCAGAATGCTCCTTGGCCCCTCTAATCACAATTGTCCATGACCTTTTTATCACAATGCTCCAGAATTCTTGTCATCATAATGTTCCATGGCCGTGTCATCACAATGCCCCATGGCCCCTGTCATCCCTGTGCTCCATGATATCTTTCTTCACAATTCTAGATGACCACTGTCATCACAAAGCCCCATGACACCTGTCTTCACATTTCGCCATGGCCCTTGTCATCGCAATGCTCCATGAACCGTGTCATCACAATATTCCAGGACACTTGTCGTCACAATGATCCTTGACCACATTCATCTGAATACTCCATGGCATATTTATTCGCAATTTTTCATAGCCCCTGAAATCAAATTGCTCCATGTTCCCTTTCTAACAATGCTCCATGACCACTGTCAACACATTGTCCCATGACGCCTGTCATCACAATGCTCCATGGCCCCTTTCATCACTATTCTCCATGATCCCTGTCATCACAATGTTCTAAAACAATTGTCATCACAATGCTCCAATACCCCTGTAATCACAATGCTACATTCCCGTTTCATCACAGTGCTACAGAATTCTGGTCATCACAATATTCCATAACCGTGTCATCACAATGCTTTATGCCCGTTGTCATCACAATGCTCCACGACACTTGTCATCACAATGATCCATGACCACATTCATCACAATGCTTCATGACCACTGTCATCACAAAGCTCGATGACCCTTGTCATCACAATGCTCCATGATATCTTTCTCTACAATTCTAGATTGCCACTGTCATCACAATGCCCCATGACACCTGTCTTCACATTTCGCCATTGCCCTTGTCATCGCAATGCTCCATGAACCGTGTCATCACAATATTCCAGGACACTTTTCGTCACAATGATCCTTGACCAAATTCATCTGAATACTCCATGGCCTATGTATTCACAATTTTTCATGACCCCTGAAATCAAATTGCTCCATGTTCCCTTTCTAACAAGGCTCCATGACCACTGTCAACACATTGTCCCATGACGCCTGTCATCACAATGCTCCATGGCCCCTTTCATCACTATGCTCCATGATCCCTGTCTTCACAATGTTCTAGAACAATTGTCATCACAATGCTCCATGAACCCTGTAATCACAATGCTCCATTCCTTTTCATCACAGTGCTACAGAATTCTGGTCATCACAATATTCCATAACCGTGTCATCACAATGCTCTATGACCCCTGTCATCACAATGCTCTACGACACTTGTCATCACAATGATCCATGACCACATTCATCACAATGCTTCATGACCACTGTCATCACAATGCTCGATGACCCTTGTCATCACAATGCTCCATGCCGTTGTCATCAGAATGCTCCTTGGCCCCTCTAATCACAATGGTCCATGACCTTTTTATCACAATGCTCCAGAATTCTTGTCATCATAATGTTCCATGGCCGTATCATCACAATGCCCCATGACCCCTGTCATCACAATGTTCCATGGCCCCTTTCATCCCAGTGCTCCATGATATCTTTCTTCACAATTCTAGATGACCACTGTCATCACAATGCCCCATGACACCTGTCTTCACATTTCGCCATGGCACTGGTCATCGCAATGCTCCATGAACCATGTCATCACAATATTCCAGGACACTTTTCGTCACAATGATCCTTGACCACATTCATCTGAATACTCCATGGCCTATGTATTCGCAATTTTTCATGACCCCTGAAATCAAATTGCTCCATGTTCTCTTTCTAACAATGCTCCATGACCACTGTCAACACAATGTCCCATGACGCCTGTCATCACAATGCTCCATGGCCCCTTTCATCACTATGCTCCATAATCCCTGACATCACAATGTTCTAGAACAATTGTCATCACAATGCTCCATGACCCCTGTAATCACAATGCTGCATTCCCTTTTCATCACAGTGCTACAGAATTCTGGTCATCACAATATTCCATAACCGTGTCATCACAATGCTCTATGACCCCTGTCATCAGAATGCTCCACGACACTTGTCATCACAATGATGCATGACCACATTCATCACAATGCTTCATGACCACTGTCATCACAAAGCTCGATGACCCTTGTCATCACAATGCTCCATGCCGTTGTCATCAGAATGCTCCTTGGCCCCTCTAATCTCAATGGTCCATGCCCATTTTATCACAATGCTCCAGAATTCTTGTCATCATAATGTTCCATGGCCGTGTCATCACAATGCCCCATGACCCCTGTCATCACAATGCTCCATAGCCCCTGTCATCCCAGCGCTCCATGATATCTTTCTTCACAATTCTAGAGGACCACTGTCATCACAATGCCCCATGACACCTGTCTTCACATTTCGCCATGGCCCTTGTCATCGCAATGCTCCATGAACCGTGTCATCACAATATTCCAGGACACTTTTCGTCACAATGATCCTTGACCACATTCATCTGAATACTCCATGGCCTATGTATTCACAATTGTTCATGGCCCCTGAAATCTAATTGCTCCATTTTCCCTTTCTAACAATGCTCCATGACCACTGTCAACACAATGTCCCATGACGCCTGTCATCACAATGCTCCATGGCCCCTTTCATCACTATGCTCCATGATCCCTGTCATCACAATGTTCTAGAACATTTGTCATCACAATGCTCCATGACCCCTGTAATCACAATGCTCCATTCCCTTTTCATCACTGTGCTACAGAATTCTGGTCATTACAATATTCCATAACCGTGTCATCACAATGCTCTATGACCCCTGTCATCACAATGCTCCAAGACACTTGTCATCACAATGATCCATGACCACATTCATCACAATGCTTCATGACCACTGTCATCACAAAGCTCGATGACCCTTGTCATCACAATGCTCCATGCCGTTGTCATCAGAATGCTCCTTGGCCCCTCTAATCTCAATGGTCCATGCCCATTTTATCACAATGCTCCAGAATTCTTGTCATCATAATGTTCCATGGCCGTGTCATCACAATGCCCCATGACCCCTGTCATCACAATGCTCCATGGCCCCTGTCATCCCAGTGCTCCATGATATCTTTCTTCACAATTCTAGAGGACCACTGTCATCACAATGCCCCATGACACCTGTCTTCACATTTCGCCATGGCCCTTGTCATCGGAATGCTCCATGAAATGTGTCATCACAATATTCCAGGACACTTTTCGTCACAATGATCCTTGACCACATTAATCTGAATACTCCATGGCCTATGTATTCACAATTTTTCATGGCCACTGAAATCAATTTGCTCCATGTTCCCTTTCTAACAATGCTCCATGACCACTGTCAAAACAATGTCCCATGACGCCTATCATCACAATGCTCCATGGCCCCTTTCATCACTATGCTCCATGTTCCCTGTCATCACAATGTTCTAGAACAATTGTCATCACAATGCTCCATGACCCCTGTAATCACAATGCTGCATTCCCTTTTCATCACAGTGCTACAGAATTCTGGTCATCACAATATTCCATAACCGTGTCATCACAATGCTCTATGACCCCTGTCATCACAATGCTCCACGACACTTGTGATCACAATGATCCATGACCACATTCATCACAATGCTTCATGACCACTGTCATCACAATGCTCGATGACCCTGGTCATCACCATGCTCCATGCCGTTGTCATCAGAATGCTCCTTGGCCCTTCTAATCACAATGGTCCATGCCGTTTTTATCACAATGCTCCAGAATTCTTGTCATCATAACGTTCCATGGCCGTGACATCACAATGCCCCATGACACCTGTCTGCACATTTCGCCATGGCCCTTGTCATCGCAATACTCCATGAACCGTGTCATCACAATATTCCAGGACACTTTTCGTCACAATGATCCTTGACCACATTCATCTGAATACTCCATGGCCTATGTATTCACAATTTTTCATGGCCCCTGAAATCTAATTGCTCCATTTTCCCTTTCTAACAATGCTCCATGACCACAGTCAACACAATGTCCCATGACGCCTGTCATCACAATGCTCCATGGCCCCTTTCATCACTATGCTCCATGATCCCTGTCATCACAATGTTCTAGAACATTTGTCATCACAATGCTCCATGAACCCTGTAATCACAATGCTCCATTCCCTTTTCATCACTGTGCTACAGAATTCTGGTCATTACAATATTCCATAACCGTGTCATCACAATGCTCTATGACCCCTGTCATCACAATGCTCCACGACACTTGTCATCACAATGATCCATGACCACTTTCATCACAATGCTTCATGACCACTGTCATCACAATGCTCGATGACTTTTGTCATCACAATGCTCCATGCCGTTGTCATCAGAATGCTCCTTGGCCCCTCTAATAACAATGGTCCATGCCCTTTTTATCACAATGCTCCAGAATTCTTCTCATCATAATGTTCCATGGCCGTATCATCACAATGCCCCATGACCCCTGTCATCACAATGTTCCATGGCCCCTTTCATCCCAGTGCTCCATGATATCTTTCTTCACAATTCTAGATGACCACTGTCATCACAATGCCCCATGACACCTGTCTTCACATTTCGCCATGGCACTGGTCATCGCAATGCTCCATGAACCATGTCATCACAATATTCCAGGACACTTTTCGTCACAATGATCCTTGACCACATTCATCTGAATACTCCATGGCCTATGTATTCGCAATTTTTCATGACCCCTGAAATCAAATTGCTCCATGTTCTCTTTCTAACAATGCTCCATGACCACTGTCAACACAATGTCCCATGACGCCTGTCATCACAATGCTCCATGGCCCCTTTCATCACTATGCTCCATAATCCCTGACATCACAATGTTCTAGAACAATTGTCATCACAATGCTCCATGACCCCTGTAATCACAATGCTGCATTCCCTTTTCATCACAGTGCTACAGAATTCCGGTCATCACAATATTCCATAACCGTGTCATCACAATGCTCTATGACCCCTGTCATCAGAATGCTCCACGACACTTGTCATCACAATGATGCATGACCACATTCATCACAATGCTTCATGACCACTGTCATCACAAAGCTCGATGACCCTTGTCATCACAATGCTCCATGCCGTTGTCATCAGAATGCTCCTTGGCCCCTCTAATCTCAATGGTCCATGCCCATTTTATCACAATGCTCCAGAATTCTTGTCATCATAATGTTCCATGGCCGTGTCATCACAATGCCCCATGACCCCTGTCATCACAATGCTCCATAGCCCCTGTCATCCCAGCGCTCCATGATATCTTTCTTCACAATTCTAGAGGACCACTGTCATCACAATGCCCCATGACACCTGTCTTCACATTTCGCCATGGCCCTTGTCATCGCAATGCTCCATGAACCGTGTCATCACAATATTCCAGGACACTTTTCGTCACAATGATCCTTGACCACATTCATCTGAATACTCCATGGCCTATGTATTCACAATTGTTCATGGCCCCTGAAATCTAATTGCTCCATTTTCCCTTTCTAACAATGCTCCATGACCACTGTCAACACAATGTCCCATGACGCCTGTCATCACAATGCTCCATGGCCCCTTTCATCACTATGCTCCATGATCCCTGTCATCACAATGTTCTAGAACATTTGTCATCACAATGCTCCATGACCCCTGTAATCACAATGCTCCATTCCCTTTTCATCACTGTGCTACAGAATTCTGATCATTACAATATTCCATAACCGTGTCATCACAATGCTCTATGACCCCTGTCATCACAATGCTCCACGACACTTGTCATCACAATGATCCATGACCACATTCATCACAATGCTTCATGACCACTGTCATCACAAAGCTCGATGACCCTTGTCATCACAATGCTCCATGCCGTTGTCATCAGAATGCTCCTTGGCCCCTCTAATCTCAATGGTCCATGCCCATTTTATCACAATGCTCCAGAATTCTTGTCATCATAATGTTCCATGGCCGTGTCATCACAATGCCCCATGACCCCTGTCATCACAATGCTCCATGGCCCCTGTCATGCCAGTGCTCCATGATATCTTTCTTCACAATTCTAGAGGACCACTGTCATCACAATGCCCCATGACACCTGTCTTCACATTTCGCCATGGCACTGGTCATCGCAATGCTCCATGAACCATGTCATCACAATATTCCAGGACACTTTTCGTCACAATGATCCTTGACCACATTCATCTGAATACTCCATGGCCTATGTATTCGCAATTTTTCATGACCCCTGAAATCAAATTGCTCCATGTTCTCTTTCTAACAATGCTCCATGACCACTGTCAACACAATGTCCCATGACGCCTGTCATCACAATGCTCCATGGCCCCTTTCATCACTATGCTCCATAATCCCTGACATCACAATGTTCTAGAACAATTGTCATCACAATGCTCCATGACCCCTGTAATCACAATGCTGCATTCCCTTTTCATCACAGTGCTACAGAATTCTGGTCATCACAATATTCCATAACCGTGTCATCACAATGCTCTATGACCCCTGTCATCAGAATGCTCCACGACACTTGTCATCACAATGATGCATGACCACATTCATCACAATGCTTCATGACCACTGTCATCACAAAGCTCGATGACCCTTGTCATCACAATGCTCCATGCCGTTGTCATCAGAATGCTCCTTGGCCCCTCTAATCTCAATGGTCCATGCCCATTTTATCACAATGCTCCAGAATTCTTGTCATCATAATGTTCCATGGCCGTGTCATCACAATGCCCCATGACCCCTGTCATCACAATGCTCCATAGCCCCTGTCATCCCAGCGCTCCATGATATCTTTCTTCACAATTCTAGAGGACCACTGTCATCACAATGCCCCATGACACCTGTCTTCACATTTCGCCATGGCCCTTGTCATCGCAATGCTCCATGAACCGTGTCATCACAATATTCCAGGACACTTTTCGTCACAATGATCCTTGACCACATTCATCTGAATACTCCATGGCCTATGTATTCACAATTGTTCATGGCCCCTGAAATCTAATTGCTCCATTTTCCCTTTCTAACAATGCTCCATGACCACTGTCAACACAATGTCCCATGACGCCTGTCATCACAATGCTCCATGGCCCCTTTCATCACTATGCTCCATGATCCCTGTCATCACAATGTTCTAGAACATTTGTCATCACAATGCTCCATGACCCCTGTAATCACAATGCTCCATTCCCTTTTCATCACTGTGCTACAGAATTCTGGTCATTACAATATTCCATAACCGTGTCATCACAATGCTCTATGACCCCTGTCATCACAATGCTCCAAGACACTTGTCATCACAATGATCCATGACCACATTCATCACAATGCTTCATGACCACTGTCATCACAAAGCTCGATGACCCTTGTCATCACAATGCTCCATGCCGTTGTCATCAGAATGCTCCTTGGCCCCTCTAATCTCAATGGTCCATGCCCATTTTATCACAATGCTCCAGAATTCTTGTCATCATAATGTTCCATGGCCGTGTCATCACAATGCCCCATGACCCCTGTCATCACAATGCTCCATGGCCCCTGTCATCCCAGTGCTCCATGATATCTTTCTTCACAATTCTAGAGGACCACTGTCATCACAATGCCCCATGACACCTGTCTTCACATTTCGCCATGGCCCTTGTCATCGGAATGCTCCATGAAATGTGTCATCACAATATTCCAGGACACTTTTCGTCACAATGATCCTTGACCACATTAATCTGAATACTCCATGGCCTATGTATTCACAATTTTTCATGGCCACTGAAATCAATTTGCTCCATGTTCCCTTTCTAACAATGCTCCATGACCACTGTCAAAACAATGTCCCATGACGCCTATCATCACAATGCTCCATGGCCCCTTTCATCACTATGCTCCATGTTCCCTGTCATCACAATGTTCTAGAACAATTGTCATCACAATGCTCCATGACCCCTGTAATCACAATGCTGCATTCCCTTTTCATCACAGTGCTACAGAATTCTGGTCATCACAATATTCCATAACCGTGTCATCACAATGCTCTATGACCCCTGTCATCACAATGCTCCACGACACTTGTGATCACAATGATCCATGACCACATTCATCACAATGCTTCATGACCACTGTCATCACAATGCTCGATGACCCTGGTCATCACCATGCTCCATGCCGTTGTCATCAGAATGCTCCTTGGCCCTTCTAATCACAATGGTCCATGCCGTTTTTATCACAATGCTCCAGAATTCTTGTCATCATAACGTTCCATGGCCGTGTCATCACAATGCCCCATGACACCTGTCTTCACATTTCGCCATGGCCCTTGTCATCGCAATACTCCATGAACCGTGTCATCACAATATTCCAGGACACTTTTCGTCACAATGATCCTTGACCACATTCATCTGAATACTCCATGGCCTATGTATTCACAATTTTTCATGGCCCCTGAAATCTAATTGCTCCATTTTCCCTTTCTAACAATGCTCCATGACCACAGTCAACACAATGTCCCATGACGCCTGTCATCACAATGCTCCATGGCCCCTTTCATCACTATGCTCCATGATCCCTGTCATCACAATGTTCTAGAACATTTGTCATCACAATGCTCCATGAACCCTGTAATCACAATGCTCCATTCCCTTTTCATCACTGTGCTACAGAATTCTGGTCATTACAATATTCCATAACCGTGTCATCACAATGCTCTATGACCCCTGTCATCACAATGCTCCACGACACTTGTCATCACAATGATCCATGACCACTTTCATCACAATGCTTCATGACCACTGTCATCACAATGCTCGATGACTTTTGTCATCACAATGCTCCATGCCGTTGTCATCAGAATGCTCCTTGGCCCCTCTAATAACAATGGTCCATGCCCTTTTTATCACAATGCTCCAGAATTCTTCTCATCATAATGTTCCATGGCCGTATCATCACAATGCCCCATGACCCCTGTCATCACAATGTTCCATGGCCCCTTTCATCCCAGTGCTCCATGATATCTTTCTTCACAATTCTAGATGACCACTGTCATCACAATGCCCCATGACACCTGTCTTCACATTTCGCCATGGCACTGGTCATCGCAATGCTCCATGAACCATGTCATCACAATATTCCAGGACACTTTTCGTCACAATGATCCTTGACCACATTCATCTGAATACTCCATGGCCTATGTATTCGCAATTTTTCATGACCCCTGAAATCAAATTGCTCCATGTTCTCTTTCTAACAATGCTCCATGACCACTGTCAACACAATGTCCCATGACGCCTGTCATCACAATGCTCCATGGCCCCTTTCATCACTATGCTCCATAATCCCTGACATCACAATGTTCTAGAACAATTGTCATCACAATGCTCCATGACCCCTGTAATCACAATGCTGCATTCCCTTTTCATCACAGTGCTACAGAATTCCGGTCATCACAATATTCCATAACCGTGTCATCACAATGCTCTATGACCCCTGTCATCAGAATGCTCCACGACACTTGTCATCACAATGATGCATGACCACATTCATCACAATGCTTCATGACCACTGTCATCACAAAGCTCGATGACCCTTGTCATCACAATGCTCCATGCCGTTGTCATCAGAATGCTCCTTGGCCCCTCTAATCTCAATGGTCCATGCCCATTTTATCACAATGCTCCAGAATTCTTGTCATCATAATGTTCCATGGCCGTGTCATCACAATGCCCCATGACCCCTGTCATCACAATGCTCCATAGCCCCTGTCATCCCAGCGCTCCATGATATCTTTCTTCACAATTCTAGAGGACCACTGTCATCACAATGCCCCATGACACCTGTCTTCACATTTCGCCATGGCCCTTGTCATCGCAATGCTCCATGAACCGTGTCATCACAATATTCCAGGACACTTTTCGTCACAATGATCCTTGACCACATTCATCTGAATACTCCATGGCCTATGTATTCACAATTGTTCATGGCCCCTGAAATCTAATTGCTCCATTTTCCCTTTCTAACAATGCTCCATGACCACTGTCAACACAATGTCCCATGACGCCTGTCATCACAATGCTCCATGGCCCCTTTCATCACTATGCTCCATGATCCCTGTCATCACAATGTTCTAGAACATTTGTCATCAAAATGCTCCATGACCCCTGTAATCACAATGCTCCATTCCCTTTTCATCACTGTGCTACAGAATTCTGATCATTACAATATTCCATAACCGTGTCATCACAATGCTCTATGACCCCTGTCATCACAATGCTCCACGACACTTGTCATCACAATGATCCATGACCACATTCATCACAATGCTTCATGACCACTGTCATCACAAAGCTCGATGACCCTTGTCATCACAATGCTCCATGCCGTTGTCATCAGAATGCTCCTTGGCCCCTCTAATCTCAATGGTCCATGCCCATTTTATCACAATGCTCCAGAATTCTTGTCATCATAATGTTCCATGGCCGTGTCATCACAATGCCCCATGACCCCTGTCATCACAATGCTCCATGGCCCCTGTCATGCCAGTGCTCCATGATATCTTTCTTCACAATTCTAGAGGACCACTGTCATCACAATGCCCCATGACACCTGTCTTCACATTTCGCCATGGCCCTTGTCATCGGAATGCTCCATGAAATGTGTCATCACAATATTCCAGGACACTTTTCGTCACAAAGATCCTTGACCACATTAATCTGAATACTCCATGGCCTATGTATTCACAATTTTTCATGGCCACTGAAATCAATTTGCTCCATGTTCCCTTTCTAACAATGCTCCATGACCACTGTCAAAACAATGTCCCATGACGCCTATCATCACAATGCTCCATGGCCCCTTTCATCACTATGCTCCATGTTCCCTGTCATCACAATGTTGTAGAACAATTGTCATCACAATGCTCCATGACCCCTGTAATCACAATGCTGCATTCCCTTTTCATCACAGTGCTACAGAATTCTGGTCATCACAATATTCCATAACCGTGTCATCACAATGCTCTATGACCCCTGTCATCACAATGCTCCACGACACTTGTCATCACAATGATCCATGACCACATTCATCACAATGCTTCATGACCACTGTCATCACAATGCTCGATGACCCTGGTCATCACCATGCTCCATGCCGTTGTCATCAGAATGCTCCTTGGCCCTTCTAATCACAATGGTCCATGCCGTTTTTATCACAATGCTCCAGAATTCTTGTCATCATAACGTTCCATGGCCGTGTCATCACAATGCCCCATGACCCCTGTCATCACAATGCCCCATGACACCTGTCTTCACATTTCGCCATGGCACTTGTCATCGCAATACTCCATGAACCGTGTCATCACAATATTCCAGGACACTTTTCATCACAATGATCCTTGACCACATTCATCTGAATACTCCATGGCCTATGTATTCACAATTTTTCATGGCCCCTGAAATCTAATTGCTCCATTTTCCCTTTCTAACAATGCTCCATGACCACAGTCAACACAATGTCCCATGACGCCTGTCATCACAATGCTCCATGGCCCCTTTCATCACTATGCTCCATGATCCCTGTCATCACAATGTTCTAGAACATTTGTCATCACAATGCTCCATGACCCCTGTAATCACAATGCTCCATTCCCTTTTCATCACTGTGCTACAGAATTCTGGTCATTACAATATTCCATAACCGTGTCATCACAATGCTCTATGACCCCTGTCATCACAATGCTCCACGACACTTGTCATCACAATGATCCATGATCACTTTCATCACAATGCTTCATGACCACTGTCATCACAATGCTCGATGACCTTTGTCATCACAATGCTCCATGCCGTTGTCATCAGAATGCTCCTTGGCCCCTCTAATCACAATGGTCCATGACCTTTTTATCACAATGATCCAGAATTCTTGTCATCATAATGTTCCATGGCCGTGTCATCACAATGCCCCATGACCCCTGTCATCACAATGCTCCATGGCCCCTGTCATCCCAGTGCTCCATGATATCTTTCTTCACAATTCTAGATGACCACTGTCATCACAATGCCCCATGACACCTGTCTTCACATTTCGCCATGGCCCTTGTCATCCCAATGCTCCATGAACCGTGTCATCACAATATTCCAGGACACTTGTCGTCACAATGATCCTTGACCACATTCATCTGAATACTCCATGGCCTATGTATTCACAATTTTTCATGGCCCCTGAAATCAAATTGCTCCATGTTCTCTTTCTAACAATGCTCCATGACCACTGTCAACACAATGTCCCATGACGCCTGTCATCACAATGCTCCATGGCCCCTTTCATCACTATGCTCCATAATCCCTGACATCACAATGTTCTAGAACAATTGTCATCACAATGCTTCATGACCCCTGTAATCACAATGCTGCATTCCCTTTTCATCACAGTGCTACAGAATTCTGATCATCACAATATTCCATAACCGTGTCATCACAATGCTCTATGACCCCTGTCATCAGAATGCTCCACGACACTTGTCATCACAATGATGCATGACCACATTCATCACAATGCTTCATGACCACTGTCATCACAAAGCTCGATGACACTTGTCATCACAATGCTCCATGCCGTTGTCATCAGAATGCTCCTTGGCCCCTCTAATCTCAATGGTCCATGCCCATTTTATCACAATGCTCCAGAATTCTTGTCATCATAATGTTCCATGGCCGTGTCATCACAATGCCCCATGACCCCTGTCATCACAATGCTCCATAGCCCCTGTCATCCCAGCGCTCCATGATATCTTTCTTCACAATTCTAGAGGACCACTGTCATCACAATGCCCCATGACACCTGTCTTCACATTTCGCCATGGCCCTTGTCATCGGAATGCTCCATGAAATGTGTCATCACAATATTCCAGGACACTTTTCGTCACAATGATCCTTGACCACATTAATCTGAATACTCCATGGCCTATGTATTCACAATTTTTCATGGCCACTGAAATCTATTTGCTCCATGTTCCCTTTCTAACAATGCTCCATGACCACTGTCAAAACAATGTCCCATGACGCCTATCATCACAATGCTCCATGGCCCCTTTCATCACTATGCTCCATGATCCCTGTCATCACAATGTTCTAGAACAATTGTCATCACAATGCTCCATGACCCCTGTAATCACAATGCTCCATTCCCTTTTCATCACAGTGCTACAGAATTCTGGTCATCACAATATTCCATAACTGTGTCATCACAACGCTCTATGCCCCCTGTCATCACAATGCTCCACGACACTTTTCATCAGAATGCTCCACGACACTTGTCATCACAATGATCCATGACCACATTCATCACAATGCTCCATGCCGTTGTCATCAGAATGCTCCTTGGCCCCTCTATTCACAATGGTCCATGCCCTTTTTATCACAATGCTCCAGAATTCTTGTCAACATAATGTTCCATGGCCGTGGCATCACAATGACCCATGACCCCTGTCATCACAATGTTCCATGGCCCCTGTCATCCCAGTGCTCCATGATATCTTTCTTCACAATTCTAGAGGACCACTGTCATCACAATGCCCCATGACAATTGTCTTCACTTTTCGCCATGACCCTTGTGATCGCAATGCTCCATGTACCGTGTCATCACATTATTCCAGGACACTTTTCCTCACAATGATCCTTGATCACATTCATCTGAATACTCAATGGCGTATGTATTCGCAATTTTTCATGGCCTTTGAAATCAAATTGCTCCATGTTCCCTTTCTAACAGAGCTCCATGTCCACTGTCAACACAATGTCCCATGACGCCTGTCAACACAAATCTCCATTGCCCCTTTCATCACAATGTTCTAGAACATTTGTCATCACAATGCTCCATGACCCCTGTAATCACAATGCTCCATTCCCTTTTCATCACTGTGCTACAGAATTCTGGTCATCACAATATTCCATAACCGTGTCATCACAATGCTCTATGACCCCTGTCATCACAATGCTCCACGACACTTGTCATCACAATGATGCATGACCACATTCATCACAATGCTTCATGACCAGTATCATCACAATGCTCGATGAGCCTTGTCATCACAATGCTCCATGCCGTTGTCATCAGAATGCTCCTTGGCCCCTCTAATCACAATTGTCCATGACCTTTTTATCACAATGCTCCAGAATTCTTGTCATCATAATGTTCCATGGCCGTGTCATCACAATGCCCCATGGCCCCTGTCATCCCTGTGCTCCATGATATCTTTCTTCACAATTCTAGATGACCACTGTCATCACAAAGCCCCATGACACCTGTCTTCACATTTCGCCATGGCCCTTGTCATCGCAATGCTCCATGAACCGTGTCATCACAATATTCCAGGACACTTGTCGTCACAATGATCCTTGACCACATTCATCTGAATACTCCATGGCATATTTATTCGCAATTTTTCATAGCCCCTGAAATCAAATTGCTCCATGTTCCCTTTCTAACAATGCTCCATGACCACTGTCAACACATTGTCCCATGACGCCTGTCATCACAATGCTCCATGGCCCCTTTCATCACTATTCTCCATGATCCCTGTCATCACAATGTTCTAAAACAATTGTCATCACAATGCTCCAATACCCCTGTAATCACAATGCTACATTCCCGTTTCATCACAGTGCTACAGAATTCTGGTCATCACAATATTCCATAACCGTGTCATCACAATGCTTTATGCCCGTTGTCATCACAATGCTCCACGACACTTGTCATCACAATGATCCATGACCACATTCATCACAATGCTTCATGACCACTGTCATCACAAAGCTCGATGACCCTTGTCATCACAATGCTCCATGACATTGTCATCAGAATGCTCCTTGGCCCCTCTAATCACAATGGTCCATGCCCATTTTATAACAATGCTCCAGAATTCTTGTCATCATAATGTTCCATGGCCGTGTCATCACAAAGCCCCATGACCCCTGTAATCACAATGCTCCATGGCCCCTGTCATCCCAGTGCTCCATGTTATCTTTCTCTACAATTCTAGATTGCCACTGTCATCACAATGCCCCATGACACCTGTCTTCACATTTCGCCATTGCCCTTGTCATCGCAATGCTCCATGAACCGTGTCATCACAATATTCCAGGACACTTTTCGTCACAATGATCCTTGACCAAATTCATCTGAATACTCCATGGCCTATGTATTCACAATTTTTCATGACCCCTGAAATCAAATTGCTCCATGTTCCCTTTCTAACAAGGCTCCATGACCACTGTCAACACATTGTCCCATGACGCCTGTCATCACAATGCTCCATGGCCCCTTTCATCACTATGCTCCATGATCCCTGTCTTCACAATGTTCTAGAACAATTGTCATCACAATGCTCCATGAACCCTGTAATCACAATGCTCCATTCCTTTTCATCACAGTGCTACAGAATTCTGGTCATCACAATATTCCATAACCGTGTCATCACAATGCTCTATGACCCCTGTCATCACAATGCTCTACGACACTTGTCATCACAATGATCCATGACCACATTCATCACAATGCTTCATGACCACTGTCATCACAATGCTCGATGACCCTTGTCATCACAATGCTCCATGCCGTTGTCATCAGAATGCTCCTTGGCCCCTCTAATCACAATGGTCCATGACCTTTTTATCACAATGCTCCAGAATTCTTGTCATCATAATGTTCCATGGCCGTATCATCACAATGCCCCATGACCCCTGTCATCACAATGTTCCATGGCCCCTTTCATCCCAGTGCTCCATGATATCTTTCTTCACAATTCTAGATGACCACTGTCATCACAATGCCCCATGACACCTGTCTTCACATTTCGCCATGGCACTGGTCATCGCAATGCTCCATGAACCATGTCATCACAATATTCCAGGACACTTTTCGTCACAATGATCCTTGACCACATTCATCTGAATACTCCATGGCCTATGTATTCGCAATTTTTCATGACCCCTGAAATCAAATTGCTCCATGTTCTCTTTCTAACAATGCTCCATGACCACTGTCAACACAATGTCCCATGACGCCTGTCATCACAATGCTCCATGGCCCCTTTCATCACTATGCTCCATAATCCCTGACATCACAATGTTCTAGAACAATTGTCATCACAATGCTCCATGACCCCTGTAATCACAATGCTGCATTCCCTTTTCATCACAGTGCTACAGAATTCTGGTCATCACAATATTCCATAACCGTGTCATCACAATGCTCTATGACCCCTGTCATCAGAATGCTCCACGACACTTGTCATCACAATGATGCATGACCACATTCATCACAATGCTTCATGACCACTGTCATCACAAAGCTCGATGACCCTTGTCATCACAATGCTCCATGCCGTTGTCATCAGAATGCTCCTTGGCCCCTCTAATCTCAATGGTCCAGGCCCATTTTATCACAATGCTCCAGAATTCTTGTCATCATAATGTTCCATGGCCGTGTCATCACAATGCCCCATGACCCCTGTCATCACAATGCTCCATAGCCCCTGTCATCCCAGCGCTCCATGATATCTTTCTTCACAATTCTAGAGGACCACTGTCATCACAATGCCCCATGACACCTGTCTTCACATTTCGCCATGGCCCTTGTCATCGCAATGCTCCATGAACCGTGTCATCACAATATTCCAGGACACTTTTCGTCACAATGATCCTTGACCACATTCATCTGAATACTCCATGGCCTATGTATTCACAATTGTTCATGGCCCCTGAAATCTAATTGCTCCATTTTCCCTTTCTAACAATGCTCCATGACCACTGTCAACACAATGTCCCATGACGCCTGTCATCACAATGCTCCATGGCCCCTTTCATCACTATGCTCCATGATCCCTGTCATCACAATGTTCTAGAACATTTGTCATCACAATGCTCCATGACCCCTGTAATCACAATGCTCCATTCCCTTTTCATCACTGTGCTACAGAATTCTGGTCATTACAATATTCCATAACCGTGTCATCACAATGCTCTATGACCCCTGTCATCACAATGCTCCAAGACACTTGTCATCACAATGATCCATGACCACATTCATCACAATGCTTCATGACCACTGTCATCACAAAGCTCGATGACCCTTGTCATCACAATGCTCCATGCCGTTGTCATCAGAATGCTCCTTGGCCCCTCTAATCTCAATGGTCCATGCCCATTTTATCACAATGCTCCAGAATTCTTGTCATCATAATGTTCCATGGCCGTGTCATCACAATGCCCCATGACCCCTGTCATCACAATGCTCCATGGCCCCTGTCATCCCAGTGCTCCATGATATCTTTCTTCACAATTCTAGAGGACCACTGTCATCACAATGCCCCATGACACCTGTCTTCACATTTCGCCATGGCCCTTGTCATCGGAATGCTCCATGAAATGTGTCATCACAATATTCCAGGACACTTTTCGTCACAATGATCCTTGACCACATTAATCTGAATACTCCATGGCCTATGTATTCACAATTTTTCATGGCCACTGAAATCAATTTGCTCCATGTTCCCTTTCTAACAATGCTCCATGACCACTGTCAAAACAATGTCCCATGACGCCTATCATCACAATGCTCCATGGACCCTTTCATCACTATGCTCCATGTTCCCTGTCATCACAATGTTCTAGAACAATTGTCATCACAATGCTCCATGACCCCTGTAATCACAATGCTCCATGCCCTTTTCATCACTGTGCTACAGAATTCTGGTCATCACAATATTCCATAACCGTGTCATCACAATGCTCTATGACCCCTGTCATCACAATGCTCCACGACACTTGTGATCACAATGATCCATGACCACATTCATCACAATGCTTCATGACCACTGTCATCACAATGCTCGATGACCCTGGTCATCACCATGCTCCATGCCGTTGTCATCAGAATGCTCCTTGGCCCTTCTAATCACAATGGTCCATGCCGTTTTTATCACAATGCTCCAGAATTCTTGTCATCATAACGTTCCATGGCCGTGTCATCACAATGCCCCATGACACCTGTCTTCACATTTCGCCATGGCCCTTGTCATCGCAATACTCCATGAACCGTGTCATCACAATATTCCAGGACACTTTTCATCACAATGATCCTTGACCACATTCATCTGAATACTCCATGGCCTATGTATTCACAATTTTTCATGGCCCCTGAAATCTAATTGCTCCATTTTCCCTTTCTAACAATGCTCCATGACCACAGTCAACACAATGTCCCATGACGCCTGTCATCACAATGCTCCATGGCCCCTTTCATCACTATGCTCCATGATCCCTGTCATCACAATGTTCTAGAACATTTGTCATCACAATGCTCCATGACCCCTGTAATCACAATGCTCCATTCCCTTTTCATCACTGTGCTACAGAATTCTGGTCATTACAATATTCCATAACCGTGTCATCACAATGCTCTATGAACCCTGTCATCACAATGCTCCACGACACTTGTCATCACAATGATCCATGATCACTTTCATCACAATGCTTCATGACCACTGTCATCACAATGCTCGATGACCTTTGTCATCACAATGCTCCATGCCGTTGTCATCAGAATGCTCCTTGGCCCCTCTAATAACAATGGTCCATGCCCTTTTTATCACAATGCTCCAGAATTCTTGTTATCATAATGTTCCATGGCCGTATCATCACAATGCCCCATGACCCCTGTCATCACAATGTTCCATGGCCCCTTTCATCCCAGTGCTCCATGATATCTTTCTTCACAATTCTAGATGACCACTGTCATCACAATGCCCCATGACACCTGTCTTCACATTTCGCCATGGCACTGGTCATCACAATGCTCCATGAACCATGTCATCACAATATTCCAGGACACTTTTCGTCACAATGATCCTTGACCACATTCATCTGAATACTCCATGGCCTATGTATTCGCAATTTTTCATGGCCCCTGAAATCAAATTGCTCCATGTTCTCTTTCTAACAATGCTCCATGACCACTGTCAACACAATGTCCCATGACGCCTGTCATCACAATGCTCCATGGCCCCTTTCATCACTATGCTCCATAATCCCTGACATCACAATGTTCTAGAACAATTGTCATCACAATGCTCCATGACCCCTGTAATCACAATGCTGCATTCCCTTTTCATCACAGTGCTACAGAATTCTGGTCATCACAATATTCCATAACCGTGTCATCACAATGCTCTATGACCCCTGTCATCAGAATGCTCCACGACACTTGTCATCACAATGATGCATGACCACATTCATCACAATGCTTCATGACCACTGTCATCACAAAGCTCGATGACCCTTGTCATCACAATGCTCCATGCCGTTGTCATCAGAATGCTCCTTGGCCCCTCTAATCTCAATGGTCCATGCCCATTTTATCACAATGCTCCAGAATTCTTGTCATCATAATGTTCCATGGCCGTGTCATCACAATGCCCCATGACCCCTGTCATCACAATGCTCCATAGCCCCTGTCATCCCAGCGCTCCATGATATCTTTCTTCACAATTCTAGAGGACCACTGTCATCACAATGCCCCATGACACCTGTCTTCACATTTCGCCATGGCCCTTGTCATCGGAATGCTCCATGAAATGTGTCATCACAATATTCCAGGACACTTTTCGTCACAATGATCCTTGACCACATTAATCTGAATACTCCATGGCCTATGTATTCACAATTTTTCATGCCCACTGATATCTATTTGCTCCATGTTCCCTTTCTAACAATGCTCCATGACCACTGTCAAAACAGTGTCCCATGACGCCTATCATCACAATGCTCCATGGCCCCTTTCATCACTATGCTCCATGATCCCTGTCATCACAATGTTCTAGAACAATTGTCATCACAATGCTCCATGACCCCTGTAATCACAATGCTCCATTCCCTTTTCATCACAGTGCTACAGAATTCTGGTCATCACAATATTCCATAACCGTGTCATCACAATGCTCTATGCCCCCTGTCATCACAATGCTCCACGACACTTTTCATCAGAATGCTCCACGACACTTGTCATCACAATGATCCATGACCACATTCATCACAATGCTCCATGCCGTTGTCATCAGAATGCTCCTTGGTCCCTCTATTCACAATGGTCCATGCCCTTTTTATCACAATGCTCCAGAATTCTTGTCAACATAATGTTCCATGGCCGTGTCATCACAATGACCCATGACCCCTGTCATCACAATGTTCCATGGCCCCTGTCATCCCAGTGCTCCATGATATCTTTCTTCACAATTCTAGAGGACCACTGTCATCACAATGCCCCATGACACTTGTCTTCACTTTTCGCCATGACCCTTGTGATCGCAATGCTCCATGTACCGTGTCATCACATTATTCCAGGACACTTTTCCTCACAATGATCCTTGACCACATTCATCTGAATACTCAATGGCGTATGTATTCGCAATTTTTCATGGCCCCTGAAATCAAATTGCTCCATGTTCCCTTTCTAACAGAGCTCCATGTCCACTGTCAACACAATGTCCCATGACGCCTGTCAACACAAATCTCCATTGCCCCTTTCATTCACAATGTTCTAGAACATTTGTCATCACAATGCTCCATGACCCCTGTAATCACAATGCTCCATTCCCTTTTCATCACTGTGCTACAGAATTCTGGTCATCACAATATTCCATAACCGTGTCATCACAATGCTCTATGACCCCTGTCATCACAATGCTCCACGACACTTGTCATCACAATGATGCATGACCACATTCATCACAATGCTTCATGACCAGTATCATCACAATGCTCGATGAGCCTTGTCATCACAATGCTCCATGCCGTTGTCATCAGAATGCTCCTTGGCCCCTCTAATCACAATTGTCCATGACCTTTTTATCACAATGCTCCAGAATTCTTGTCATCATAATGTTCCATGGCCGTGTCATCACAATGCCCCATGGCCCCTGTCATCCCTGTGCTCCATGATATCTTTCTTCACAATTCTAGATGACCACTGTCATCACAATGCCCCATGACACCTGTCTTCACATTTCGCCATGGCCCTTGTCATCGTAATGCTCCATGAACCGTGTCATCACAATATTCCAGGACACTTGTCGTCACAATGATCCTTGACCACATTCATCTGAATACTCCATGGCCTATGTATTCACAATTTTTCATGACCCCTGAAATCAAATTGCTCCATGTTCCATTTCTAACAAGGCTCCATGACCACTGTCAACACATTGTCCCATGACGCCTGTCATCACAATGCTCCATGGACCCTTTCATCACTATGCTCCATGATCCCTGTCTTCACAATGTTCTAGAACAATTGTCATCACAATGCTCCATGACCCCTGTAATCACAATGCTCCATTCCCTTTTCATCACAGTGCTACAGAATTCTGGTCATCACAATATTCCATAACCGTGTCATCACAATGCTCTATGACCACTGTCATCACAATGCTCCACGACACTTGTCATCACAATGATCCATGACCACATTCATCACAATGCTTCATGACCACTGTCATCACAAAGCTCGATGACCCTTGTCATCACAATGCTCCATGACATTGTCATCAGAATGCTCCTTGGCCCCTCTAATAACAATGGTCCATGCCCATTTTATCACAATGCTCCAGAATTCTTGTCATCATAATGTTCCATGGCCGGGTCATCACAAAGCCCCATGACCCCTGTAATCACAATGCTCCATGGCCCCTGTCATCCCAGTGCTCCATGATATCTTTCTCTACAATTCTAGATGACCACTGTCATCACAATGCCCCATGACACCTGTCTTCACATTTCGCCATGGCCCTTGTCATCGCAATGCTCCATGAACCGTGTCATCACAATATTCCAGGACACTTTTTGTCACAATGATCCATGACGACATTCATCTGAATACTCCATGGCCTATGTATTCACAAATTTTCATGGCCCCTGAAATCACTTTGCTCCATGTTCCCTTTCTAACAATGCTCCATGACCACTGTCAACACAATGTCCCATGACGCCTGTCATCACAATTCTCCATGGCCCCTTTCATCACTGTGCTCCATGATCCCTGTCTTCACAATGTTCTAGAACAATTGTCATCACAATGCACCATGACCCCTGTAATCACAATGCTCCATTCCCTTTTCATCACAGTGCTACAGAATTCTGGTCATCACAATATTCCATAACCGTGTCATCACAATGCTCTATGACCCCAGTCATCACAATGCTCCACGACACTTATCATCACAATGATCCATGACCACATTCATCACAATGCTTCATGACCACTGTCATCACAATGCTCGATGACCCTTGTCATCACAATGCTCCATGCCGTTGTCATCAGAATGCTCCATGGCCCCTCTAATCACAATGGTCCATGCCCTTTTTATCACAATGCTCCAGAATTCTTGTCATCATAATGTTCCATGGCCGTGTCATCACAATGCCCCATGACCCCTGTCATCACAGTGCTCCATGGCCCCTGTCATCTGTGTGCTCCATGATATCTTTCTTCACAATTCTAGATGACAACTGTCATCACATTGCCCCATGACACCTGTCTTCACATTTCGCCATGGCCCTTGTCATCGCAATGCTCCATGAACCGTGTCATCACAATATTCCAGGACACTTGTCGTCACAATGATCCTTGACCACATACATCTGAATATTCCATGGCCTATGTATTCACAATTTTTCATGACCCCTGAAATCAAATTGCTCCATGTTCCCTTTCTAACAAGGCTCCATGACCACTGTCAACACATTTTCCCATGACGCCTGTCATCACAATGCTCCATGGCCCCTTTCATCACTATGCTCCATGATCCCTGTCTTCACAATGTTCTAGAACAATTGTCATCACAATGCTCCATGAACCCTGTAATCACAATGCTCCATTCCTTTTCATCACAGTGCTACAGAATTCTGGTCATCACAATATTCCATAACCGTGTCATCACAATGCTCTATGACCCATGTCATCACAATGCTCTACGACACTTGTCATCACAATGATCCATGACCACATTCATCACAATGCTTCATGACCACTGTCATCACAATGCTCGATGACCCTTGTCATCACAATGCTCCATGCCGTTGTCATCAGAATGCTCCTTGGCCCCTCTAATCACAATGGTCCATGACCTTTTTATCACAATGATCCAGAATTCTTGTCATCATAATGTTCCATGGCCGTGTCATCACAATGCCCCATGACCCCTGTCATCACAATGCTCCATGGCCCCTGTCATCCCCGTGCTCCATGATATCTTTCTTCACAATTCTAGATGACCACTGTCATCACAATGCCCCATGACACCTGTCTTCACATTTCGCCATGGCCCTTGTCATCCCAATGCTCCATGAACCGTGTCATCACAATATTCCAGGACACTTGTCGTCACAATGATCCTTGACCACATTCATCTGAATACTCCATGGCCTATGTATTCACAATTTTTCATGGCCCCTGAAATCAAATTGCTCCATGTTCTCTTTCTAACAATGCTCCATGACCACTGTCAACACAATGTCCCATGACGCCTGTCATCACAATGCTCCATGGCCCCTTTCATCACTATGCTCCATAATCCCTGACATCACAATGTTCTAGAACAATTGTCATCACAATGCTTCATGACCCCTGTAATCACAATGCTGCATTCCCTTTTCATCACAGTGCTACAGAATTCTGATCATCACAATATTCCATAACCGTGTCATCACAATGCTCTATGACCCCTGTCATCAGAATGCTCCACGACAATTGTCATCACAATGATGCATGACCACATTCATCACAATGCTTCATGACCACTGTCATCACAAAGCTCGATGACACTTGTCATCACAATGCTCCATGCCGTTGTCATCAGAATGCTCCTTGGCCCCTCTAATCTCAATGGTCCATGCCCATTTTATCACAATGCTCCAGAATTCTTGTCATCATAATGTTCCATGGCCGTGTCATCACAATGCCCCATGACCCCTGTCATCACAATGCTCCATAGCCCCTGTCATCCCAGCGCTCCATGATATCTTTCTTCACAATTCTAGAGGACCACTGTCATCACAATGCCCCATGACACCTGTCTTCACATTTCGCCATGGCCCTTGTCATCGGAATGCTCCATGAAATGTGTCATCACAATATTCCAGGACACTTTTCGTCACAATGATCCTTGACCACATTAATCTGAATACTCCATGGCCTATGTATTCACAATTTTTCATGGCCACTGAAATCTATTTGCTCCATGTTCCCTTTCTAACAATGCTCCATGACCACTGTCAAAACAATGTCCCATGACGCCTATCATCACAATGCTCCATGGCCCCTTTCATCACTATGCTCCATGATCCCTGTCATCACAATGTTCTAGAACAATTGTCATCACAATGCTCCATGACCCCTGTAATCACAATGCTCCATTCCCTTTTCATCACAGTGCTACAGAATTCTGGTCATCACAATATTCCATAACTGTGTCATCACAACGCTCTATGCCCCCTGTCATCACAATGCTCCACGACACTTTTCATCAGAATGCTCCACGACACTTGTCATCACAATGATCCATGACCACATTCATCACAATGCTCCATGCCGTTGTCATCAGAATGCTCCTTGGCCCCTCTATTCACAATGGTCCATGCCCTTTTTATCACAATGCTCCAGAATTCTTGTCAACATAATGTTCCATGGCCGTGGCATCACAATGACCCATGACCCCTGTCATCACAATGTTCCATGGCCCCTGTCATCCCAGTGCTCCATGATATCTTTCTTCACAATTCTAGAGGACCACTGTCATCACAATGCCCCATGACAATTGTCTTCACTTTTCGCCATGACCCTTGTGATCGCAATGCTCCATGTACCGTGTCATCACATTATTCCAGGACACTTTTCCTCACAATGATCCTTGATCACATTCATCTGAATACTCAATGGCGTATGTATTCGCAATTTTTCATGGCCCCTGAAATCAAATTGCTCCATGTTCCCTTTCTAACAGAGCTCCATGTCCACTGTCAACACAATGTCCCATGACGCCTGTCAACACAAATCTCCATTGCCCCTTTCATCACAATGTTCTAGAACATTTGTCATCACAATGCTCCATGACCCCTGTAATCACAATGCTCCATTCCCTTTTCATCACTGTGCTACAGAATTCTGGTCATCACAATATTCCATAACCGTGTCATCACAATGCTCTATGACCCCTGTCATCACAATGCTCCACGACACTTGTCATCACAATGATGCATGACCACATTCATCACAATGCTTCATGACCAGTATCATCACAATGCTCGATGAGCCTTGTCATCACAATGCTCCATGCCGTTGTCATCAGAATGCTCCTTGGCCCCTCTAATCACAATTGTCCATGACCTTTTTATCACAATGCTCCAGAATTCTTGTCATCATAATGTTCCATGGCCGTGTCATCACAATGCCCCATGACCCCTGTCATCACAATGCTCCATAGCCCCTGTCATCCCAGCGCTCCATGATATCTTTCTTCACAATTCTAGAGGACCACTGTCATCACAATGCCCCATGACACCTGTCTTCACATTTCGCCATGGCCCTTGTCATCGCAATGCTCCATGAACCGTGTCATCACAATATTCCAGTACACTTTTCGTCACAATGATCCTTGACCACATTCATCTGAATACTCCATGGCCTATGTATTCACAATTGTTCATGGCCCCTGAAATCTAATTGCTCCTTTTTCCCTTTCTAACAATGCTCCATGACCACTGTCAACACAATGTCCCATGACTCCTGTCATCACAATGCTCCATGGCCCCTTTCATCACTATGCTCCATGATCCCTGTCATCACAATGTTCTAGAACATTTGTCATCACAATGCTCCATGACCCCTGTAATCACAATGCTCCATTCCCTTTTCATCACTGTGCTACAGAATTCTGGTCATTACAATATTCCATAACCGTGTCATCACAATGCTCTATGACCCCTGTCATCACAATGCTCCAAGACACTTGTCATCACAATGATCCATGACCACATTCATCACAATGCTTCATGACCACTGTCATCACAAAGCTCGATGACCCTTGTCATCACAATGCTCCATGCCGTTGTCATCAGAATGCTCCTTGGCCCCTCTAATCTCAATGGTCCATGCCCATTTTATCACAATGCTCCAGAATTCTTGTCATCATAATGTTCCATGGCCGTGTCATCACAATGCCCCATGACCCCTGTCATCACAATGCTCCATGGCCCCTGTCATCCCAGTGCTCCATGATATCTTTCTTCACAATTCTAGAGGACCACTGTCATCACAATGCCCCATGACACCTGTCTTCACATTTCGCCATGGCCCTTGTCATCGGAATGCTCCATGAAATGTGTCATCACAATATTCCAGGACACTTTTCGTCACAATGATCCTTGACCACATTAATCTGAATACTCCATGGCCTATGTATTCACAATTTTTCATGGCCACTGAAATCAATTTGCTCCATGTTCCCTTTCTAACAATGCTCCATGACCACTGTCAAAACAATGTCCCATGACGCCTATCATCACAATGCTCCATGGGCCCTTTCATCACTATGCTCCATGTTCCCTGTCATCACAATGTTCTAGAACAATTGTCATCACAATGCTCCATGACCCCTGTAATCACAATGCTGCATTCCCTTTTCATCACAGTGCTACAGAATTCTGGTCATCACAATATTCCATAACCGTGTCATCACAATGCTCTATGACCCCTGTCATCACAATGCTCCACGACACTTGTGATCACAATGATCCATGACCACATTCATCACAATGCTTCATGACCACTGTCATCACAATGCTCGATGACCCTGGTCATCACCATGCTCCATGCCGTTGTCATCAGAATGCTCCTTGGCCCTTCTAATCACAATGGTCCATGCCGTTTTTATCACAATGCTCCAGAATTCTTGTCATCATAACGTTCCATGGCCGTGTCATCACAATGCCCCATGACACCTGTCTTCACATTTCGCCATGGCCCTTGTCATCGCAATACTCCATGAACCGTGTCATCACAATATTCCAGGACACTTTTCATCACAATGATCCTTGACCACATTCATCTGAATACTCCATGGCCTATGTATTCACAATTTTTCATGGCCCCTGAAATCTAATTGCTCCATTTTCCCTTTCTAACAATGCTCCATGACCACAGTCAACACAATGTCCCATGACGCCTGTCATCACAATGCTCCATGGCCCCTTTCATCACTATGCTCCATGATCCCTGTCATCACAATGTTCTAGAACATTTGTCATCACAATGCTCCATGACCCCTGTAATCACAATGCTCCATTCCCTTTTCATCACTGTGCTACAGAATTCTGGTCATTACAATATTCCATAACCGTGTCATCACAATGCTCTATGAACCCTGTCATCACAATGCTCCACGACACTTGTCATCACAATGATCCATGATCACTTTCATCACAATGCTTCATGACCACTGTCATCACAATGCTCGATGACCTTTGTCATCACAATGCTCCATGCCGTTGTCATCAGAATGCTCCTTGGCCCCTCTAATAACAATGGTCCATGCCCTTTTTATCACAATGCTCCAGAATTCTTGTCATCATAATGTTCCATGGCCGTATCATCACAATGCCCCATGACCCCTGTCATCACAATGTTCCATGGCCCCTTTCATCCCAGTGCTCCATGATATCTTTCTTCACAATTCTAGATGACCACTGTCATCACAATGCCCCATGACACCTGTCTTCACATTTCGCCATGGCACTGGTCATCACAATGCTCCATGAACCATGTCATCACAATATTCCAGGACACTTTTCGTCACAATGATCCTTGACCACATTCATCTGAATACTCCATGGCCTATGTATTCGCAATTTTTCATGACCCCTGAAATCAAATTGCTCCATGTTCTCTTTCTAACAATGCTCCATGACCACTGTCAACACAATGTCCCATGACGCCTGTCATCACAATGCTCCATGGCCCCTTTCATCACTATGCTCCATAATCCCTGACATCACAATGTTCTAGAACAATTGTCATCACAATGCTCCATGACCCCTGTAATCACAATGCTGCATTCCCTTTTCATCACAGTGCTACAGAATTCTGGTCATCACAATATTCCATAACCGTGTCATCACAATGCTCTATGACCCCTGTCATCAGAATGCTCCACGACACTTGTCATCACAATGATGCATGACCACATTCATCACAATGCTTCATGACCACTGTCATCACAAAGCTCGATGACCCTTGTCATCACAATGCTCCATGCCGTTGTCATCAGAATGCTCCTTGGCCCCTCTAATCTCAATGGTCCATGCCCATTTTATCACAATGCTCCAGAATTCTTGTCATCATAATGTTCCATGGCCGTGTCATCACAATGCCCCATGACCCCTGTCATCACAATGCTCCATAGCCCCTGTCATCCCAGCGCTCCATGATATCTTTCTTCACAATTCTAGAGGACCACTGTCATCACAATGCCCCATGACACCTGTCTTCACATTTCGCCATGGCCCTTGTCATCGGAATGCTCCATGAAATGTGTCATCACAATATTCCAGGACACTTTTCGTCACAATGATCCTTGACCACATTAATCTGAATACTCCATGGCCTATGTATTCACAATTTTTCATGCCCACTGAAATCTATTTGCTCCATGTTCCCTTTCTAACAATGCTCCATGACCACTGTCAAAACAGTGTCCCATGACGCCTATCATCACAATGCTCCATGGCCCCTTTCATCACTATGCTCCATGATCCCTGTCATCACAATGTTCTAGAACAATTGTCATCACAATGCTCCATGACCCCTGTAATCACAATGCTCCATTCCCTTTTCATCACAGTGCTACAGAATTCTGGTCATCACAATATTCCATAACCGTGTCATCACAATGCTCTATGCCCCCTGTCATCACAATGCTCCACGACACTTTTCATCAGAATGCTCCACGACACTTGTCATCACAATGATCCATGACCACATTCATCACAATGCTCCATGCCGTTGTCATCAGAATGCTCCTTGGTCCCTCTATTCACAATGGTCCATGCCCTTTTTATCACAATGCTCCAGAATTCTTGTCAACATAATGTTCCATGGCCGTGTCATCACAATGACCCATGACCCCTGTCATCACAATGTTCCATGGCCCCTGTCATCCCAGTGCTCCATGATATCTTTCTTCACAATTCGAGAGGACCACTGTCATCACAATGCCCCATGACACTTGTCTTCACTTTTCGCCATGACCCTTGTGATCGCAATGCTCCATGTACCGTGTCATCACATTATTCCAGGACACTTTTCCTCACAATGATCCTTGACCACATTCATCTGAATACTCAATGGCGTATGTATTCGCAATTTTTCATGGCCCCTGAAATCAAATTGCTCCATGTTCCCTTTCTAACAGAGCTCCATGTCCACTGTCAACACAATGTCCCATGACGCCTGTCAACACAAATCTCCATTGCCCCTTTCATTCACAATGTTCTAGAACATTTGTCATCACAATGCTCCATGACCCCTGTAATCACAATGCTCCATTCCCTTTTCATCACTGTGCTACAGAATTCTGGTCATCACAATATTCCATAACCGTGTCATCACAATGCTCTATGACCCCTGTCATCACAATGCTCCACGACACTTGTCATCACAATGATGCATGACCACATTCATCACAATGCTTCATGACCAGTATCATCACAATGCTCGATGAGCCTTGTCATCACAATGCTCCATGCCGTTGTCATCAGAATGCTCCTTGGCCCCTCTAATCACAATTGTCCATGACCTTTTTATCACAATGCTCCAGAATTCTTGTCATCATAATGTTCCATGGCCGTGTCATCACAATGCCCCATGGCCCCTGTCATCCCTGTGCTCCATGATATCTTTCTTCACAATTCTAGATGACCACTGTCATCACAATGCCCCATGACACCTGTCTTCACATTTCGCCATGGCCCTTGTCATCGTAATGCTCCATGAACCGTGTCATCACAATATTCCAGGACACTTGTCGTCACAATGATCCTTGACCACATTCATCTGAATACTCCATGGCCTATGTATTCACAATTTTTCATGACCCCTGAAATCAAATTGCTCCATGTTCCATTTCTAACAAGGCTCCATGACCACTGTCAACACATTGTCCCATGACGCCTGTCATCACAATGCTCCATGGACCCTTTCATCACTATGCTCCATGATCCCTGTCTTCACAATGTTCTAGAACAATTGTCATCACAATGCTCCATGACCCCTGTAATCACAATGCTCCATTCCCTTTTCATCACAGTGCTACAGAATTCTGGTCATCACAATATTCCATAACCGTGTCATCACAATGCTCTATGACCACTGTCATCACAATGCTCCACGACACTTGTCATCACAATGATCCATGACCACATTCATCACAATGCTTCATGACCACTGTCATCACAAAGCTCGATGACCCTTGTCATCACAATGCTCCATGACATTGTCATCAGAATGCTCCTTGGCCCCTCTAATAACAATGGTCCATGCCCATTTTATCACAATGCTCCAGAATTCTTGTCATCATAATGTTCCATGGCCGGGTCATCACAAAGCCCCATGACCCCTGTAATCACAATGCTCCATGGCCCCTGTCATCCCAGTGCTCCATGATATCTTTCTCTACAATTCTAGATGACCACTGTCATCACAATGCCCCATGACACCTGTCTTCACATTTCGCCATGGCCCTTGTCATCGCAATGCTCCATGAACCGTGTCATCACAATATTCCAGGACAATTTTCGTCACAATGATCCTTGACCAAATTCATCTGAATACTCCATGGCCTATGTATTCACAATTTTTCATGACCCCTGAAATCAAATTGCTCCATGTTCCCTTTCTAACAAGGCTCCATGACCACTGTCAACACATTTTCCCATGACGCCTGTCATCACAATGCTCCATGGCCCCTTTCATCACTATGCTCCATGATCCCTGTCTTCACAATGTTCTAGAACAATTGTCATCACAATGCTCCATGAACCCTGTAATCACAATGCTCCATTCCTTTTCATCACAGTGCTACAGAATTCTGGTCATCACAATATTCCATAACCGTGTCATCACAATGCTCTATGACCCATGTCATCACAATGCTCTACGACACTTGTCATCACAATGATCCATGACCACATTCATCACAATGCTTCATGACCACTGTCATCACAATGCTCGATGACCCTTGTCATCACAATGCTCCATGCCGTTGTCATCAGAATGCTCCTTGGCCCCTCTAATCACAATGGTCCATGACCTTTTTATCACAATGATCCAGAATTCTTGTCATCATAATGTTCCATGGCCGTGTCATCACAATGCCCCATGACCCCTGTCATCACAATGCTCCATGGCCCCTGTCATCCCCGTGCTCCATGATATCTTTCTTCACAATTCTAGATGACCACTGTCATCACAATGCCCCATGACACCTGTCTTCACATTTCGCCATGGCCCTTGTCATCCCAATGCTCCATGAACCGTGTCATCACAATATTCCAGGACACTTGTCGTCACAATGATCCTTGACCACATTCATCTGAATACTCCATGGCCTATGTATTCACAATTTTTCATGGCCACTGAAATCTATTTGCTCCATGTTCCCTTTCTAACAATGCTCCATGACCACTGTCAAAACAATGTCCCATGACGCCTATCATCACAATGCTCCATGGCCCCTTTCATCACTATGCTCCATGATCCCTGTCATCACAATGTTCTAGAACAATTGTCATCACAATGCTCCATGACCCCTGTAATCACAATGCTCCATTCCCTTTTCATCACAGTGCTACAGAATTCTGGTCATCACAATATTCCATAACTGTGTCATCACAAAGCTCTCTGCCCCCTGTCATCACAATGCTCCACGACACTTTTCATCAGAATGCTCCACGACACTTGTCATCACAATGATCCATGACCACATTCATCACAATGCTCCATGCCGTTGTCATCAGAATGCTCCTTGGCCCCTCTATTCACAATGGTCCATGCCCTTTTTATCACAATGCTCCAGAATTCTTGTCAACATAATGTTCCATGGCCGTGGCATCACAATGACCCATGACCCCTGTCATCACAATGTTCCATGGCCCCTGTCATCCCAGTGCTCCATGATATCTTTCTTCACAATTCGAGAGGACCACTGTCATCACAATGCCCCATGACAATTGTCTTCACTTTTCGCCATGACCCTTGTGATCGCAATGCTCCATGTACCGTGTCATCACATTATTCCAGGACACTTTTCCTCACAATGATCCTTGATCACATTCATCTGAATACTCAATGGCGTATGTATTCGCAATTTTTCATGGCCCCTGAAATCAAATTGCTCCATGTTCCCTTTCTAACAGAGCTCCATGTCCACTGTCAACACAATGTCCCATGACGCCTGTCAACACAAATCTCCATTGCCCCTTTCATCACAATGTTCTAGAACATTTGTCATCACAATGCTCCATGACCCCTGTAATCACAATGCTCCATTCCCTTTTCATCACTGTGCTACAGAATTCTGGTCATCACAATATTCCATAACCGTGTCATCACAATGCTCTATGACCCCTGTCATCACAATGCTCCACGACACTTGTCATCACAATGATGCATGACCACATTCATCACAATGCTTCATGACCAGTATCATCACAATGCTCGATGAGCCTTGTCATCACAATGCTCCATGCCGTTGTCATCAGAATGCTCCTTGGCCCCTCTAATCACAATTGTCCATGACCTTTTTATCACAATGCTCCAGAATTCTTGTCATCATAATGTTCCATGGCCGTGTCATCACAATGCCCCATGACCCCTGTTATCACAATGCTCCATAGCCCCTGTCATCCCAGCGCTCCATGATATCTTTCTTCACAATTCTAGAGGACCACTGTCATCACAATGCCCCATGACACCTGTCTTCACATTTCGCCATGGCCCTTGTCATCGCAATGCTCCATGAACCGTGTCATCACAATATTCCAGGACACTTTTCGTCACAATGATCCTTGACCACATTCATCTGAATACTCCATGGCCTATGTATTCACAATTGTTCATGGCCCCTGAAATCTAATTGCTCCATTTTCCCTTTCTAACAATGCTCCATGACCACTGTCAACACAATGTCCCATGACGCCTGTCATCACAATGCTCCATGGCCCCTTTCATCACTATGCTCCATGATCCCTGTCATCACAATGTTCTAGAACATTTGTCATCACAATGCTCCATGACCCCTGTAATCACAATGCTCCATTCCCTTTTCATCACTGTGCTACAGAATTCTGGTCATTACAATATTCCATAACCGTGTCATCACAATGCTCTATGACCCCTGTCATCACAATGCTCCAAGACACTTGTCATCACAATGATCCATGACCACATTCATCACAATGCTTCATGACCACTGTCATCACAAAGCTCGATGACCCTTGTCATCACAATGCTCCATGCCGTTGTCATCAGAATGCTCCTTGGCCCCTCTAATCTCAATGGTCCATGCCCATTTTATCACAATGCTCCAGAATTCTTGTCATCATAATGTTCCATGGCCGTGTCATCACAATGCCCCATGACCCCTGTCATCACAATGCTCCATGGCCCCTGTCATCCCAGTGCTCCATGATATCTTTCTTCACAATTCTAGAGGACCACTGTCATCACAATGCCCCATGACACCTGTCTTCACATTTCGCCATGGCCCTTGTCATCGGAATGCTCCATGAAATGTGTCATCACAATATTCCAGGACACTTTTCGTCACAATGATCCTTGACCACATTAATCTGAATACTCCATGGCCTATGTATTCACAATTTTTCATGGCCACTGAAATCAATTTGCTCCATGTTCCCTTTCTAACAATGCTCCATGACCACTGTCAAAACAATGTCCCATGACGCCTATCATCACAATGCTCCATGGCCCCTTTCATCACTATGCTCCATGTTCCCTGTCATCACAATGTTCTAGAACAATTGTCATCACAATGCTCCATGACCCCTGTAATCACAATGCTGCATTCCCTTTTCATCACAGTGCTACAGAATTCTGGTCATCACAATATTCCATAACCGTGTCATCACAATGCTCTATGACCCCTGTCATCACAATGCTCCACGACACTTGTGATCACAATGATCCATGACCACATTCATCACAATGCTTCATGACCACTGTCATCACAATGCTCGATGACCCTGGTCATCACCATGCTCCATGCCGTTGTCATCAGAATGCTCCTTGGCCCTTCTAATCACAATGGTCCATGCCGTTTTTATCACAATGCTCCAGAATTCTTGTCATCATAACGTTCCATGGCCGTGTCATCACAATGCCCCATGACACCTGTCTTCACATTTCGCCATGGCCCTTGTCATCGCAATACTCCATGAACCGTGTCATCACAATATTCCAGGACACTTTTCATCACAATGATCCTTGACCACATTCATCTGAATACTCCATGGCCTATGTATTCACAATTTTTCATGGCCCCTGAAATCTAATTGCTCCATTTTCCCTTTCTAACAATGCTCCATGACCACAGTCAACACAATGTCCCATGACGCCTGTCATCACAATGCTCCATGGCCCCTTTCATCACTATGCTCCATGATCCCTGTCATCACAATGTTCTAGAACATTTGTCATCACAATGCTCCATGACCCCTGTAATCACAATGCTCCATTCCCTTTTCATCACTGTGCTACAGAATTCTGGTCATTACAATATTCCATAACCGTGTCATCACAATGCTCTATGAACCCTGTCATCACAATGCTCCACGACACTTGTCATCACAATGATCCATGATCACTTTCATCACAATGCTTCATGACCACTGTCATCACAATGCTCGATGACCTTTGTCATCACAATGCTCCATGCCGTTGTCATCAGAATGCTCCTTGGCCCCTCTAATAACAATGGTCCATGCCCTTTTTATCACAATGCTCCAGAATTCTTGTCATCATAATGTTCCATGGCCGTATCATCACAATGCCCCATGACCCCTGTCATCACAATGTTCCATGGCCCCTTTCATCCCAGTGCTCCATGATATCTTTCTTCACAATTCTAGATGACCACTGTCATCACAATGCCCCATGACACCTGTCTTCACATTTCGCCATGGCACTGGTCATCACAATGCTCCATGAACCATGTCATCACAATATTCCAGGACACTTTTCGTCACAATGATCCTTGACCACATTCATCTGAATACTCCATGGCCTATGTATTCGCAATTTTTCATGGCCCCTGAAATCAAATTGCTCCATGTTCTCTTTCTAACAATGCTCCATGACCACTGTCAACACAATGTCCCATGACGCCTGTCATCACAATGCTCCATGGCCCCTTTCATCACTATGCTCCATAATCCCTGACATCACAATGTTCTAGAACAATTGTCATCACAATGCTCCATGACCCCTGTAATCACAATGCTGCATTCCCTTTTCATCACAGTGCTACAGAATTCTGGTCATCACAATATTCCATAACCGTGTCATCACAATGCTCTATGACCCCTGTCATCAGAATGCTCCACGACACTTGTCATCACAATGATGCATGACCACATTCATCACAATGCTTCATGACCACTGTCATCACAAAGCTCGATGACCCTTGTCATCACAATGCTCCATGCCGTTGTCATCAGAATGCTCCTTGGCCCCTCTAATCTCAATGGTCCATGCCCATTTTATCACAATGCTCCAGAATTCTTGTCATCATAATGTTCCATGGCCGTGTCATCACAATGCCCCATGACCCCTGTCATCACAATGCTCCATAGCCCCTGTCATCCCAGCGCTCCATGATATCTTTCTTCACAATTCTAGAGGACCACTGTCATCACAATGCCCCATGACACCTGTCTTCACATTTCGCCATGGCCCTTGTCATCGGAATGCTCCATGAAATGTGTCATCACAATATTCCAGGACACTTTTCGTCACAATGATCCTTGACCACATTAATCTGAATACTCCATGGCCTATGTATTCACAATTTTTCATGCCCACTGAAATCTATTTGCTCCATGTTCCCTTTCTAACAATGCTCCATGACCACTGTCAAAACAGTGTCCCATGACGCCTATCATCACAATGCTCCATGGCCCCTTTCATCACTATGCTCCATGATCCCTGTCATCACAATGTTCTAGAACAATTGTCATCACAATGCTCCATGACCCCTGTAATCACAATGCTCCATTCCCTTTTCATCACAGTGCTACAGAATTCTGGTCATCACAATATTCCATAACCGTGTCATCACAATGCTCTATGCCCCCTGTCATCACAATGCTCCACGACACTTTTCATCAGAATGCTCCACGACACTTGTCATCACAATGATCCATGACCACATTCATCACAATGCTCCATGCCGTTGTCATCAGAATGCTCCTTGGTCCCTCTATTCACAATGGTCCATGCCCTTTTTATCACAATGCTCCAGAATTCTTGTCAACATAATGTTCCATGGCCGTGTCATCACAATGACCCATGACCCCTGTCATCACAATGTTCCATGGCCCCTGTCATCCCAGTGCTCCATGATATCTTTCTTCACAATTCTAGAGGACCACTGTCATCACAATGCCCCATGACACTTGTCTTCACTTTTCGCCATGACCCTTGTGATCGCAATGCTCCATGTACCGTGTCATCACATTATTCCAGGACACTTTTCCTCACAATGATCCTTGACCACATTCATCTGAATACTCAATGGCGTATGTATTCGCAATTTTTCATGGCCCCTGAAATCAAATTGCTCCATGTTCCCTTTCTAACAGAGCTCCATGTCCACTGTCAACACAATGTCCCATGACGCCTGTCAACACAAATCTCCATTGCCCCTTTCATTCACAATGTTCTAGAACATTTGTCATCACAATGCTCCATGACCCCTGTAATCACAATGCTCCATTCCCTTTTCATCACTGTGCTACAGAATTCTGGTCATCACAATATTCCATAACCGTGTCATCACAATGCTCTATGACCCCTGTCATCACAATGCTCCACGACACTTGTCATCACAATGATGCATGACCACATTCATCACAATGCTTCATGACCAGTATCATCACAATGCTCGATGAGCCTTGTCATCACAATGCTCCATGCCGTTGTCATCAGAATGCTCCTTGGCCCCTCTAATCACAATTGTCCATGACCTTTTTATCACAATGCTCCAGAATTCTTGTCATCATAATGTTCCATGGCCGTGTCATCACAATGCCCCATGGCCCCTGTCATCCCTGTGCTCCATGATATCTTTCTTCACAATTCTAGATGACCACTGTCATCACAATGCCCCATGACACCTGTCTTCACATTTCGCCATGGCCCTTGTCATCGTAATGCTCCATGAACCGTGTCATCACAATATTCCAGGACACTTGTCGTCACAATGATCCTTGACCACATTCATCTGAATACTCCATGGCCTATGTATTCACAATTTTTCATGACCCCTGAAATCAAATTGCTCCATGTTCCATTTCTAACAAGGCTCCATGACCACTGTCAACACATTGTCCCATGACGCCTGTCATCACAATGCTCCATGGACCCTTTCATCACTATGCTCCATGATCCCTGTCTTCACAATGTTCTAGAACAATTGTCATCACAATGCTCCATGACCCCTGTAATCACAATGCTCCATTCCCTTTTCATCACAGTGCTACAGAATTCTGGTCATCACAATATTCCATAACCGTGTCATCACAATGCTCTATGACCACTGTCATCACAATGCTCCACGACACTTGTCATCACAATGATCCATGACCACATTCATCACAATGCTTCATGACCACTGTCATCACAAAGCTCGATGACCCTTGTCATCACAATGCTCCATGACATTGTCATCAGAATGCTCCTTGGCCCCTCTAATAACAATGGTCCATGCCCATTTTATCACAATGCTCCAGAATTCTTGTCATCATAATGTTCCATGGCCGGGTCATCACAAAGCCCCATGACCCCTGTAATCACAATGCTCCATGGCCCCTGTCATCCCAGTGCTCCATGATATCTTTCTCTACAATTCTAGATGACCACTGTCATCACAATGCCCCATGACACCTGTCTTCACATTTCGCCATGGCCCTTGTCATCGCAATGCTCCATGAACCGTGTCATCACAATATTCCAGGACACTTTTTGTCACAATGATCCATGACGACATTCATCTGAATACTCCATGGCCTATGTATTCACAAATTTTCATGGCCCCTGAAATCACTTTGCTCCATGTTCCCTTTCTAACAATGCTCCATGGCCACTGTCAAAACAATGTCCCATGACGCCTGTCATCACAATTCTCCATGGCCCCTTTCATCACTGTGCTCCATGATCCCTGTCTTCACAATGTTCTAGAACAATTGTCATCACAATGCACCATGACCCCTGTAATCACAATGCTCCATTCCCTTTTCATCACAGTGCTACAGAATTCTGGTCATCACAATATTCCATAACCGTGTCATCACTATGCTCTATGACCCCAGTCATCACAATGCTCCACGACACTTATCATCACAATGATCCATGACCACATTCATCACAATGCTTCATGACCACTGTCATCACAATGCTCGATGACCCTTGTCATCACAATGCTCCATGCCGTTGTCATCAGAATGCTCCATGGCCCCTCTAATCACAATGGTCCATGCCCTTTTTATCACAATGCTCCAGAATTCTTGTCATCATAATGTTCCATGGCCGTGTCATCACAATGCCCCATGACCCCTGTCATCACAGTGCTCCATGGCCCCTGTCATCTGTGTGCTCCATGATATCTTTCTTCACAATTCTAGATGACAACTGTCATCACATTGCCCCATGACACCTGTCTTCACATTTCGCCATGGCCCTTGTCATCGCAATGCTCCATGAACCGTGTCATCACAATATTCCAGGACAATTTTCGTCACAATGATCCTTGACCAAATTCATCTGAATACTCCATGGCCTATGTATTCACAATTTTTCATGACCCCTGAAATCAAATTGCTCCATGTTCCCTTTCTAACAAGGCTCCATGACCACTGTCAACACATTTTCCCATGACGCCTGTCATCACAATGCTCCATGGCCCCTTTCATCACTATGCTCCATGATCCCTGTCTTCACAATGTTCTAGAACAATTGTCATCACAATGCTCCATGAACCCTGTAATCACAATGCTCCATTCCTTTTCATCACAGTGCTACAGAATTCTGGTCATCACAATATTCCATAACCGTGTCATCACAATGCTCTATGACCCATGTCATCACAATGCTCTACGACACTTGTCATCACAATGATCCATGACCACATTCATCACAATGCTTCATGACCACTGTCATCACAATGCTCGATGACCCTTGTCATCACAATGCTCCATGCCGTTGTCATCAGAATGCTCCTTGGCCCCTCTAATCACAATGGTCCATGACCTTTTTATCACAATGATCCAGAATTCTTGTCATCATAATGTTCCATGGCCGTGTCATCACAATGCCCCATGACCCCTGTCATCACAATGCTCCATGGCCCCTGTCATCCCCGTGCTCCATGATATCTTTCTTCACAATTCTAGATGACCACTGTCATCACAATGCCCCATGACACCTGTCTTCACATTTCGCCATGGCCCTTGTCATCCCAATGCTCCATGAACCGTGTCATCACAATATTCCAGGACACTTGTCGTCACAATGATCCTTGACCACATTCATCTGAATACTCCATGGCCTATGTATTCACAATTTTTCATGGCCCCTGAAATCAAATTGCTCCATGTTCTCTTTCTAACAATGCTCCATGACCACTGTCAACACAATGTCCCATGACGCCTGTCATCACAATGCTCCATGGCCCCTTTCATCACTATGCTCCATAATCCCTGACATCACAATGTTCTAGAACAATTGTCATCACAATGCTTCATGACCCCTGTAATCACAATGCTGCATTCCCTTTTCATCACAGTGCTACAGAATTCTGATCATCACAATATTCCATAACCGTGTCATCACAATGCTCTATGACCCCTGTCATCAGAATGCTCCACGACAATTGTCATCACAATGATGCATGACCACATTCATCACAATGCTTCATGACCACTGTCATCACAAAGCTCGATGACACTTGTCATCACAATGCTCCATGCCGTTGTCATCAGAATGCTCCTTGGCCCCTCTAATCTCAATGGTCCATGCCCATTTTATCACAATGCTCCAGAATTCTTGTCATCATAATGTTCCATGGCCGTGTCATCACAATGCCCCATGACCCCTGTCATCACAATGCTCCATAGCCCCTGTCATCCCAGCGCTCCATGATATCTTTCTTCACAATTCTAGAGGACCACTGTCATCACAATGCCCCATGACACCTGTCTTCACATTTCGCCATGGCCCTTGTCATCGGAATGCTCCATGAAATGTGTCATCACAATATTCCAGGACACTTTTCGTCACAATGATCCTTGACCACATTAATCTGAATACTCCATGGCCTATGTATTCACAATTTTTCATGGCCACTGAAATCTATTTGCTCCATGTTCCCTTTCTAACAATGCTCCATGACCACTGTCAAAACAATGTCCCATGACGCCTATCATCACAATGCTCCATGGCCCCTTTCATCACTATGCTCCATGATCCCTGTCATCACAATGTTCTAGAACAATTGTCATCACAATGCTCCATGACCCCTGTAATCACAATGCTCCATTCCCTTTTCATCACAGTGCTACAGAATTCTGGTCATCACAATATTCCATAACTGTGTCATCACAACGCTCTATGCCCCCTGTCATCACAATGCTCCACGACACTTTTCATCAGAATGCTCCACGACACTTGTCATCACAATGATCCATGACCACATTCATCACAATGCTCCATGCCGTTGTCATCAGAATGCTCCTTGGCCCCTCTATTCACAATGGTCCATGCCCTTTTTATCACAATGCTCCAGAATTCTTGTCAACATAATGTTCCATGGCCGTGGCATCACAATGACCCATGACCCCTGTCATCACAATGTTCCATGGCCCCTGTCATCCCAGTGCTCCATGATATCTTTCTTCACAATTCTAGAGGACCACTGTCATCACAATGCCCCATGACAATTGTCTTCACTTTTCGCCATGACCCTTGTGATCGCAATGCTCCATGTACCGTGTCATCACATTATTCCAGGACACTTTTCCTCACAATGATCCTTGATCACATTCATCTGAATACTCAATGGCGTATGTATTCGCAATTTTTCATGGCCCCTGAAATCAAATTGCTCCATGTTCCCTTTCTAACAGAGCTCCATGTCCACTGTCAACACAATGTCCCATGACGCCTGTCAACACAAATCTCCATTGCCCCTTTCATCACAATGTTCTAGAACATTTGTCATCACAATGCTCCATGACCCCTGTAATCACAATGCTCCATTCCCTTTTCATCACTGTGCTACAGAATTCTGGTCATCACAATATTCCATAACCGTGTCATCACAATGCTCTATGACCCCTGTCATCACAATGCTCCACGACACTTGTCATCACAATGATGCATGACCACATTCATCACAATGCTTCATGACCAGTATCATCACAATGCTCGATGAGCCTTGTCATCACAATGCTCCATGCCGTTGTCATCAGAATGCTCCTTGGCCCCTCTAATCACAATTGTCCATGACCTTTTTATCACAATGCTCCAGAATTCTTGTCATCATAATGTTCCATGGCCGTGTCATCACAATGCCCCATGGCCCCTTTCATCCCTGTGCTCCATGATATCTTTCTTCACAATTCTAGATGACCACTGTCATCACAATGCCCCATGACACCTGTCTTCACATTTCGCCATGGCCCTTGTCATCGCAATGCTCCATGAACCGTGTCATCACAATATTCCAGGACACTTGTCGTCACAATGATCCTTGACCACATTCATCTGAATACTCCATGGCATATTTATTCGCAATTTTTCATAGCCCCTGAAATCAAATTGCTCCATGTTCCCTTTCTAACAATGCTCCATGACCACTGTCAACACATTGTCCCATGACGCCTGTCATCACAATGCTCCATGGCCCCTTTCATCACTATTCTCCATGATCCCTGTCATCACAATGTTCTAAAACAATTGTCATCACAATGCTCCAATACCCCTGTAATCACAATGCTACATTCCCGTTACATCACAGTGCTACAGAATTCTGGTCATCACAATATTCCATAACCGTGTCATCACAATGCTTTATGCCGGTTGTCATCACAATGCTCCACGACACTTGTCATCACAATGATCCATGACCACATTCATCACAATGCTTCATGACCACTGTCATCACAAAGCTCGATGACCCTTGTCATCACAATGCTCCATGACATTGTCATCAGAATGCTCCTTGGCCCCTCTAATCACAATGGTCCATGCCCATTTTATAACAATGCTCCAGAATTCTTGTCATCATAATGTTCCATGGCCGTGTCATCACAAAGCCCCATGACCCCTGTAATCACAATGCTCCATGGCCCCTGTCATCCCAGTGCTCCATGATATCTTTCTCTACAATTCTAGATTGCCACTGTCATCACAATGCCCCATGACACCTGTCTTCACATTTCGCCATTGCCCTTGTCATCGCAATGCTCCATGAACCGTGTCATCACAATATTCCAGGACACTTTTCGTCACAATGATCCTTGACCAAATTCATCTGAATACTCCATGGCCTATGTATTCACAATTTTTCATGACCCCTGAAATCAAATTGCTCCATGTTCCCTTTCTAACAAGGCTCCATGACCACTGTCAACACATTGTCCCATGACGCCTGTCATCACAATGCTCCATGGCCCCTTTCATCACTATGCTCCATGATCCCTGTCTTCACAATGATCTAGAACAATTGTCATCACAATGCTCCATGAACCCTGTAATCACAATGCTCCATTCCTTTTCATCACAGTGCTACAGAATTCTGGTCATCACAATATTCCATAACCGTGTCATCACAATGCTCTATGACCCCTGTCATCACAATGCTCTACGACACTTGTCATCACAATGATCCATGACCACATTCATCACAATGCTTCATGACCACTGTCATCACAATGCTCGATGACCCTTGTCATCACAATGCTCCATGCCGTTGTCATCAGAATGCTCCTTGGCCCCTCTAATCACAATGGTCCATGACCTTTTTATCACAATGCTCCAGAATTCTTGTCATCATAATGTTCCATGGCCGTGTCATCACAATGCCCCATGACCCCTGTCATCACAATGCTCCATGGCCCCTGTCATCCCAGTGCTCCATGATATCTTTCTTCACAATTCTAGATGACCACTGTCATCACAATGCCCCATGACACTTGTCTTCACATTTCGCCATGGCCCTTGTCATCACAATGCTCCATGAACCGTGTCATCACAATATTCCAGGACACTTGTCGTCACAATGATCCTTGACCACATTCATCTGAATACTCCATGGCCTATGTATTCACAATTTTTCATGGCCCCTGAAATCAAATTGCTCCATGTTCCCTTTCTAACAATGTTCCATGACCACTGTCAACACAATGTCCCATGACGCCTGTCATCACAATGCTCCATGGACCCATTCATCACTATGCTCCATGATCCCTGTCATCACAATGTTCTAGAACAATTGTCATCACAATGCTCCATGACCCCTGTAATCACAATACTCCATTCCCTTTTCATCACAGTGCTACAGAATTCTGGTCATCACAATATTCCATAACCGTGTGATCACAATGCTCTATGACCCCTGTCATCACAATGCTACACGACACTTTTCATCACAATGATCCATGACCACATTCATCACAATGCTTCATGACCACTGTCATCACAATGCTCGATAAACCTTGTCATCACAATGCTCCATGCCGTTGTCATCAGAATGCTCCTTGGCCCCTCTAATCACAATGGTCCATGCCTTTTTATCACAATGCTCCAGAATTCTTGTCATCATAATGTTCCATGGTCGTGTCATCACAATGCCCCATGACCCCTGTCATCACAATGCCCCATGACACCTGTCTTCACATTTCGCCATGGCCCTTGTCATCGCAATGCTCCATGAACCGTGTCATCACAATATTCCAGGACACTTTTCGTCACAATGATTCTTGACCACATTCATCTGAATACTCCATGGCCTATGTATTCACAATTTTTCATGGCCCCTGAAATCAAATTGCTCCATGTTCTCTTTCTAACAATGCTCCATGACCACTGTCAACACAATGTCCCATGACGCCTGTCATCACAATGCTCCATGGCCCCTATCATCCCAGTGCTCCATGATATCTTTCTTCACAATTCTAGATGACCACTGTCATCACAATGCCCCATGACACCTGTCTTCACATTTCGCCATGGCCCTTGTCATCGCAATGCTCCATGAACCGTGTCATCACAATATTCCAGGACACTTGTCGTCACAATGATCCTTGACCACATTCATCTGAATAGTCCATGGCATATGTATTCGCAATTTTTCATGGCCCCTGAAATCAAATTGCTCAATGTTCCCTTTCTAACAATGCTCCATGACCACTGTCAACACATTGTCCCATGACGCCTGTCATCACAATGCCCCATGGCCCCTTTCATCACTATGCTCCATGATCCCTGTCATCACAATGTTCTAAAACAATTGTCATCACAATGGTCCAATACCCCTGTAATCACAATGCTACATTCCCGTTTCATCACAGTGCTACAGAATTCTGGTCATCACAATATTCCATAACCGTGTCATAACAATGCTTTATGCCCCTTGTCATCACAATGCTCCACGACACTTGTCATCACAATGATCCATGACCACATTCATCACAATGCTTCATGACCACTGTCATCACAAATCTCGATGACCCTTGTCATCACAATGCTCCAAGACATTGTCATCAGAATGCTCCTTGGCCCCTCTAATCACAATGGTCCATGACCTTTTTATCACAATGCTCCAGAATTCTTGTCATCATTATGTTCCATGGCCGTGTCATCACAAAGCCCAATGACCCCTGTAATCACAATGCTCCATGGCCCCTGTCATCCCAGTGCTCCATGATATCTTTCTCTACAATTCTAGATGACCACTGTCATCACAATGCCCCATGACACCTGCCTTCACATTTCGCCATGGCCCTTGTCATCGCAATGCTCCATGAACCGTGTCATCACAATATTCCAGGACACTTTTTGTCACAATGATCCATGACGACATTCATCTGAATACTCCATGGCCTATGTATTCACAAATTTTCATGGCCCGTGAAATCACTTTGCTCCATGTTCCCTTTCTAACAATGCTCCATGACCACTGTCAACACATTGTCCCATGACGCCTGTCATCACAATTCTCCATGGCCTCTTTCATCACTGTGCTCCATGATCCCTGTCTTCACAATGTTCTAGAACAATTGTCATCACAATGCTCCATGACCCCTGTAATCACAATACTCCATTCCCTTTTCATCACAGTGCTACAGAATTCTGGTCATCACAATATTCCATAACCGTGTCATCACAATGCTCTATGACCCCAGTCATCACAATGCTCCACGACACTTATCATCACAATGATCCATGACCACATTCATCGCAATGCTTCATGACCACTGTCATCACAATGCTCGATGACCCTTGTCATCACAATGTTCCATGCCGTTGTCATCAGAATGCTCCATGGCCCCTCTAATCACAATGGTCCATGCCCTTTTTATCACAATGCTCCAGAATTCTTGTCATCATAATTTTCCATGGCCGTGTCATCACAATGCCCCATGACCCCTGTCATCACAGTGCTCCATGGCCCCTGTCATCTCTGTTCTCCATGATATCTTTCTTCACAATTCTAGATGACCACTGTCATCACATTGCCCCATGACACCTGTCTTCACATTTCGCCATGGCCCTTGTCATCGCAATGCTCCATGAACCGTGTCATCACAATATTCCAGGACAATTTTCGTCACAATGATCCTTGACCAAATTCATCTGAATACTCCATGGCCTATGTATTCACAATTTTTCATGACCCCTGAAATCAAATTGCTCCATGTTCCCTTTCTAACAATGCTCCATGACCACTGTCAACACATTGTCCCATGACGCCTGTCATCACAATGCTCCATGGCCCCTTTCATCACTATGCTCCATGATCCCTGTCTTCACAATGTTCTAGAACAATTGTCATCACAATGCTCCATGAACCCTGTAATCACAATACTCCATTCCCTTTTCATCACAGTGCTACAGAATTCTGGTCATCACAATATTCCATAACCGTGTGATCACAATGCTCTATGACCACTGTCATCACAATGCTACACGACACTTTTCATCACAATGATCCATGACCACATTCATCACAATGCTTCATGACCACTGTCATCACAATGCTCGATAAACCTTGTCATCACAATGCTCCATGCCGTTGTCATCAGAATGCTCCTTGGCCCCTCTAATCACAATGGTCCATGCCCTTTTTATCACAATGCTCCAGAATTCTTGTCATCATAATGTTCCATGGCCGTGTCATCACAATGCCCCATGACCCCTGTCATCACAGTGCTCCATGGCCCCTGTCATCTCTGTTCTCCATGATATCTTTCTTCACAATTCTAGATGACCACTGTCATCACATTGCCCCATGACACCTGTCTTCACATTTCGCCATGGCCCTTGTCATCGCAATGCTCCATGAACCGTGTCATCACAATATTCCAGGACACTTTTCGTCACAATGATTCTTGACAACATTCATCTGAATACTCCATGGCCTTGTATTCGCAATTTTTCATGGCCCCTGAAATCAAATTGCTCCATGTTCTCTTTCTAACAATGCTCCATGACCACTGTCAACACAATGTCCCATGACGCCTGTCATCACAATGCTCCATGACCCCTGTAATCACAATGCTCCATTCCCTTTTCATCACAGTGCTACAGAATTCTGGTCATCACAATATTCCATAACCGTGTCATCCCAATGCTCTATGACCCCTGTCATCACAATGCTCCACGACACTTGTCATCACAATGATCCATGACCACATTCATCACAATGCTTCATGACCACTGTCATCACAATGCTCGATGACCCTTGTCATCACAATGCTCCATGCCGTTGTCATCAGAATGCTCCTTGGCCCCTCTAATCACAATGGTCCATGACCTTTTTATCACAATGCTCCAGAATTCTTGTCATCATAATGTTCCATGGCCGTGTCATAACAATGCCCCATGACCCCTGTCATCACAATGCTCCATGGCCCCTGTCATCCCAGTGCTCCATGATATCTTTTTTCACAATTCTAGATGACCACTGTCATCACAATGCCCCATGACACCTGTCTTCACATTTCGCCATGGCCCTTGTCATCGCAATGCTCCATGAACCGTGTCATCACAATATTCCACGACACTTTTCGTCACAATGATCCTTGACCACATTCATCTGAATACTCCATGGCCTATGTATTCACAATTGTTCATGGCCCCTGAAATCAATTTGCTCCAAGTGCCCTTTCTAACAATGCTCCATGACAACTGTCAACACAATGTCCCATGACGCCTGTCATCACAATTCTCCATGGCCCCTTTCATCACTATGCTCCATGATCCCTGTCAACATAATGTTCTAGAACAATTGTCATCACAATGCTCCATGACCCCTGTAATCACAGTGCTCCATTCCCTTTTCATCACAGTGCTACAGAATTCTGGTCATCACAATATTCCATAACCGTGTCATCACAATGCTATATGCCCCTTGTCATCACAATGCTCCACGACCCTTGTCATCACAATGATCCATGACCACATTCATCACAATGCTTCATGACCACTGTCATCACAAAGCTCGATGACCCTTGTCATCACAATGCTACATGACCTTGTCATCAGAATGCTCCTTGGCCCCTCTAATCACAATGGTCCATGCCCTTTTTATCACAATGCTCCAGAATTCTTGTCATCATAATGTTCCATGGCCGTGTCATCACAATGCCCCATGACACATGTCATCACAATGTTCCATGGCCCCTGTCATCCCAGTGCTCCATGATATCTTTCTTCACAATTCTAGATGACCACTGTCATCACAATTCCTCATGACACCTGTCTTCACATTTCGCCATGGCCCTTTTCATCGCAATGCTCCATGAACCGTGTCATCACAATATTCCAGGACACTTTTCGTCACAATGATCCTTGACCACATTCATCTGAATACTCCATGGCCTATGTATTCGCAATTTTTCATGGCCCCTGAAGTCAAATTGCTCCATGTTCCATTTCTAACAATGCTCCATGTCCACTGTCAACACAATGTCCCATGACGCCTGTCAACACAATGCTCCATTGCCCCTTTCATCACTATGCTCCATGATCCCTGTCATCACAATGTTCTAGAACAATTGTCATCACAATGCTCCATGACCCCTGTAATCACAATGCTCCATGCCCTTTTCATCACTGTGCTACAGAATTCTGGTCATCACAATATTCCATAACCATGTCATCACAATGCTCTATGACCCCTGTCATCACAATGCTCCACGACACTTGTCATCACAATGATCCATGACCACATTCATCACAATGCTTCATGACCACTATCATCACAATGCTCGATGACCCTTGTCATCACAATGCTCCATGCCGTTGTCATCAGAATGCTCCTTGGCCCCTATAATCACAATGGTCCATGAACTTTTTATCACAATGCTCCAGAATACTTGTCATCATAATGTTCCATGGTCGTGTCATCACAGTGCCCCATGACCCCTGTCATCACAATGTTCCATGGCCCCTGTCATCCCAGTGCTCCATGATATCTTTCTTCACAATTCTAGATGACCACTGTCATCACAATGCCCCATGACACCTGTCTTCACATTTCGCCATGGCCCTTGTCATCCCAATGCTCCATGAACCGTGTCATCACAATATTCCAGGAAAATTTTCGTCACAATGATCCTTGACCACATTCCTCTGAATACTCCATGGCCTATGTATTCACAATTTTTCATGACCCCTGAAATCAAATTGCTTCATGTTCCCTTTCTAACAAGGTTCCATGACCACTGTCAACACATTGTCCCATGACGCCTGTCATCACAATGCTCCATGGCCCCTTTCATCACTATGCTCCATGATCCCTGTCTTCACAATGTTCTAGAACAATTGTCATCACAATGCTCCATGACCCCTGTAATCACAATGCTCCATTCCCTTTTCATCACAGTGCTACAGAATTCTGGTCATCACAATATTCCATAACCGTGTCATCACAATGCTCTACGACACTTGTCATCACAATGATCCATGACCACATTTATCACAATGCTTCATGACCACTGTCATCACAATGCTCGATGACCCTTGTCATCACAATGCTCCATGCCGTTGTCATCAGAATGCTCCTTGGCCCCTCTAATCACAATGGTCCATGCCCTTTTTATCACAATGCTCCAGAATTCTTGTCATCATAATGTTCCATGGCCGTGTCATCACAATGCCCCATGACCCCTGTCATCACAATGCTCCATGGCCCCTGTCATCCCAGTGCTCCATGATATCTTCCTTCACAATTCTAGATGACCACTGTCATCACAATGCCCCATGACACCTGTCTTCACATTTCGCCATGGCCCTTGTCATCGCAATGCTCCATGAACCGTGTCATCACAATATTCCAGGACACTTGTCGTCACAATGATCCTTGACCACATTCATCTGAATACTCCATGGCCTATGTATTCACAATTTTTCATGGCCCCTAAAATCAAATTGCTCCATGTTCCCTTTCTAACAATGCTCCATGACCACTGTCAACACAATGTCCCATGGCGCCTGTCATCACCAAGCTCCATGGACCCTTTAATCACTATGATCCATGATCCCTGTTATCACAATGTTCTAGAAAAATTGTCATCACAATGCTCCATGACCACAGTAATCACAATGCTCCATTCCCTTTTCATCACAGTGCTACAGAATTCTGGTCATCACAATATTCCATAACCGTGTCATCCCAATGCTCTATGACCCCTGTCATCACAATGCTCCACGACACTTGTCATCACAATGATCCATGACCACATTCATCACAATGCTTCATGACCACTGTCATCACAATGCTCGATGACCCTTGTCATCACAATGCTCCATGCCGTTGTCATCAGAATGCTCCTTGGCCCCTCTAATCACAATGGTCCATGACCTTTTTATCACAATGCTCCAGAATTCTTGTCATCATAATGTTCCATGGCCGTGTCATAACAATGCCCCATGACCCCTGTCATCACAATGCTCCATGGCCCCTGTCATCCCAGTGCTCCATGATATATTTTTTCACAATTCTAGATGACCACTGTCATCACAATGCCCCATGACACCTGTCTTCACATTTCGCCATGGCCCTTGTCATCGCAATGCTCCATGAACCGTGTCATCACAATATTCCAGGACACTTTTCGTCACAATGATCCTTGACCACATTCATCTGAATACTCCATGGCCTATGTATTCACACTTGTTCATGGCCCCTGAAATCAAATTGCTCCAAGTGCCCTTTCTAACAATGCTCCATGACCACTGTCAACAAAATGTCCCATGACGCCTGTCATCACAATTCTCCATGGCCCCTTTCATCACTATGCTCCATGATCCCTGTCAACATAATGTTCTAGAACAATTGTCATCACAATGCTCCATGACCCCTGTAATCACAGTGCTCCATTCCCTTTTCATCACAGTGCTACAGAATTCTGGTCATCACAATATTCCATAACCGTGTCATCACAATGCTATATGCCCCTTGTCATCACAATGCTCCACGACACTTGTCATCACAATGATCCATGACCACATTCATCTCAATGCTTCATGACCACTGTCATCACAAAGCTCGATGACCCTTGTCATCACAATGCTCCATGACCTTGTCATCAGAATGCTCCTTGGCCCCTCTAATCACAATGGTCCATGCCCTTTTTATCACAATGCTCCAGAATTCTTGTCATCATAATGTTCCATGGCCGTGTAATCACAATGCCCCATGACACATGTCATCACAATGTTCCATGGCCCCTGTCATCCCAGTGCTCCATGATATCTTTCTTCACAATTCTAGATGACCACTGTCATCACAATGCCTCATGACACCTGTCTTCACATTTCCCCATGGCCCTTTTCATCGCAATGCTCCATGAACCGTGTCATCACAATATTCCAGGACACGTTTCGTCACAATGATCCTTGACCACATTCATCTGAATACTCCATGGCCTATGTATTCGCAATTTTTCATGGCCCCTGAAGTCAAATTGCTCCATGTTCCATTTCTAACAATGCTCCATGTCCACTGTCAACACAATGTCCCATGACGCCTGTCAACACAATGCTCCATTGCCCCTTTCATCACTATGCTCCATGATCACTGTCATCACAATGTTCTAGAACAATTGTCATCACAATGCTCCATGACCCCTGTAATCACAATGCTCCATGCCCTTTTCATCACTGTGCTACAGAATTCTGGTCATCACAATATTCCATAACCATGTCATCACAATGCTCTATGACCCCTGTCATCACAATGCTCCACGACACTTGTCATCACAATGATCCATGACTACATTCATCACAATGCTTCATGACCACTATCATCACAATGCTCGATGACCCTTGTCATCACAATGCTCCATGCCGTTGTCATCAGAATGCTCCTTGGCCCCTATAATCACAATGGTCCATGACCTTTTTATCACAATGCTCCAGAATACTTGTCATCATAATGTTCCATGGTCGTGTCATCACAGTGCCCCATGACCCCTGTCATCACAATGTTCCATGGCCCCTGTCATCCCAGTGCTCCATGATATCTTTCTTCACAATTCTAGATGACCACTGTCATCACAATGCCCCATGACACCTGTCTTCACATTTCGCCATTGCCCTTGTCATCCCAATGCTCCATGAACCGTGTCATCACAATATTCCAGGACAATTTTCGTCACAATGATCGTTGACCACATTCCTCTGAATACTCCATGGCCTATGTATTCACAATTTTTCATGACCCCTGAAATCAAATTGCTTCATGTTCCCTTTCTAAGAAGGTTCCATGACCACTGTCAACACATTGTCCCATGACGCCTGTCATCACAATGCTCCATGGCCCCTTTCATCACTATGCTCCATGATCCCTGTCTTCACAAGGTTCTAGAACAATTGTCATCACAATGCTCCATGACCCCTGTAATCACAATGCTCCATTCCCTTTTCATCACAGTGCTACAGAATTCTGGTCATCACAATATTCCATAACCGTGTCATCACAATGCTCTACGACACTTGTCATCACAATGATCCATGACCACATTTATCACAATGCTTCATGACCACTGTCATCACAATGCTCGATGACCCTTGTCATCACAATGCTCCATGCCGTTGTCATCAGAATGCTCCTTGGCCCCTCTAATCACAATGGTCCATGCCCTTTTTATCACAATGCTCCAGAATTCTTGTCATCATAATGTTCCATGGCCGTGTCATCACAATGCCCCATGACCCCTGTCATCACAATGCTCCATGGCCCCTGTCATCCCAGTGCTCCATGATATCTTCTTTCACAATTCTAGATGACCACTGTCATCACAATGCCCCATGACACCTGTCTTCACATTTCGCCATGGCCCTTGTCATCGCAATGCTCCATGAACCGTGTCATCACAATATTCCAGGACACTTGTCGTCACAATGGTCCTTGACCACATTCATCTGAATACTCCATGGCCTATGTATTCACAATTTTTCATGACCCCTAAAATCAAATTGCTCCATGTTCCCTTTCTAACAATGCTCCATGACCACTGTCAACACAATGTCCCATGGCGCCTGTCATCACAAAGCTCCATGGACCCTTTAATCACTATGATCCATGATCCCTGTCATCACAATGTTCTAGAACAATTGTCATCACAATGCTCCATGACCCCTGTAATCACAATGCTCCATTCCCTTTTCATCACTGTGCTACAAAATTCTGGTCATCACAATATTCCATAACCGTTTCATCACAATGCTCTATGACCCCTGTCATCACAATGCTCCACGACACTTGTCATCACAATGATCCATGACCACATTCATCACAATGCTTCATGACCACTGTCATCACAATGCTCGATGACCCTTGTCATCACAATGCTCCATGCCGTTGTCATCAGAATGCTCCTTGGCCCCTCTAATCACAATGGTCCATGACCTTTTTATCACAATGCTCCAGAATTCTTGTCATCATAATGTTCCATGGCCGTGTCATCACAATGCCCCATGACTCCTGTCATCACAATGCCCCATGACACCTGTCTGCACATTTCGCCATGGCCCTTGTCATCGCAATGCTCCATGAACCGTGTCATCACAATATTCCAGGACAATTTTCGTCACAATGATCCTTGACCACATTCATCTGAATACTCCATGGCCCATGTATTCGCAATTTTTCATGGCCCCTGAAGTCAAATTGCTCCATGTTCCATTTCTAACAATGCTCCATGTCTACTGTCAACACAATGTCCCATGACGCCTGTCAAAACAATGCTCCATTGCCCCTTTCATCACTAAGCTCCATGATCCATGTCATCACAATGTTCTAGAACAATTGTCATCACAATGCTCCATGACCCCTGTAATCACAATGCTCCATGCCCTTTTCATCACTGTGCTACAGAATTCTGGTCATCACAATATTCCATAACCGGGTCATCACAATGCTCTATGACCCCTGTCATCACAATGCTCTACGACACTTGTCATCACAATGATCCATGACCACATTCATCACAATGCTTCATGACCACTTTCATCACAATGCTCGATGACCCTTGTCATCACAATGCTCCATGCCGTTGTCATCAGAATGCTCCTTGGCCCCTATAATCACAATGTTCCATGACCTTTTTATCACAATGCTCCAGAATACTTGTCATCATAATGTTCCATGGTCGTGACATCACAGTGCCCCATCACCCCTGTCATCACAATGTTCCATGGCCCCTGTCATCCCAGTGTTCCATGATATCTTTCTTCACAATTCTAGATGACCACTGTCATCACAATGCCCCATGACACCTGTCTTCACATTTCGCCATGGCCCTTGTCATCCCAATGCTCCATGAACCGTGTCATCACAATATTCCAGGACAATTTTCGTCACAATGATCCTTGACCACATTCATCTGAATACTCCATGGCCTATGTATTCACAATTTTTCATGACCCCTGAAATCAAATTGCTCCATGTTCCCTTTCTAACAAGGCTCCATGACCACTGTCAACACATTGTCCCATGAAGCCTGTCATCACAATGCTCCATGGCCCCTTTCATCACTATGCTCCATGATCCCTGTCTTCACAATGTTGTAGAACAATTGTCATCACAATGCTCCATGACCCCTGTAATCACAATGCTCCATTCCCTTTTCATCACAGTGCTACAGAATTCTGGTCATCACAATATTCCATAACCGTGTCATCACAATGCTCTATGACCCTTGTCATCACAATGCTCCACGAGACTTGTCATCACAATGATCCATGACCACATTCATCACAATGCTTCATGACCACTGTCATCACAATGCTCGATGACCCTTGTCATCACAATGCTCCATGCCGTTGTCATCAGAATGCTCCTTGGCCCCTCTAATCACAATGGTCCATGCCCTTTTTATCACAATGCTCCAGAATTCTTGTCATCATAATGTTCCATGGCCGTGTCATCACAATGCCCCATGACTCCTGTCATCACAATGCCCCATGACACCTGTCTTCACATTTCGCCATGGCCCTTGTCATCCCAATGCACCATGAACCGTGTCATCACAATATTCCAGGACAATTTTCGTCACAATGATCCTTGACCACATTCATCTGAATACTCCATGGCCTATGTATTCACAATTTTTCATGACCCCTGAAATCAAATTGCTCAATGTTCCCTTTCTAACAAGGCTCCATGACCACTGTCAACACATTGTCCCATGAAGCCTGTCATCACAATGCTCCATGGCCCCTTTCATCACTATGCTCCATGATCCCTGTCTTCACAATGTTGTAGAACAATTGTCATCACAATGCTCCATGACCCCTGTAATCACAATGCTCCATTCCCTTTTCATCACAGTGCTACAGAATTCTGGTCATCACAATATTCCATAACCGTGTCATCACAATGCTCTATGACCCCTGTCATCACAATGCTCCACGAGACTTGTCATCACAATGATCCATGACCACATTCATCACAATGCTTCATGACAACTGTCATCACAATGCTCGATGACCCTTGTCATCACAATGCTCCATGCCGTTGTCATCAGAATGCTCTTTGGCCCCTCTAATCACAATGGTCCATGCCCTTTTTATCACAATGCTCCAGAATACTTGTCATCATAATGTTCCATGGCCGTGTCATCACAATGCCCCATGACCCCTGTCATCACAATGCTCCATGGCCCCTGTCATCCCAGTGCTCCATGATATCTTCCTTCACAATTCTAGATGACCACTGTCATCACAATGCCCCATGACACCTGTCTTCACTTTTCGCCATGGCCCTTGTCATCGCAATGCTCCATGAACCGTGTCATCACAATATTCCAGGACACTTTTCGTCACAATGATCCTTGACCACATTCATCTGAATACTCCATGGCCTATGTATTCGCAATTTTTCATGGCCCCTGAAGTCAAATTGCTCCATGTTCCATTTCTAACAATGCTCCATATCCACTGTCAACACAATGTCCCATGACGCCTGTCAACACAATGCTCCATTGCCACTTTCATCACTATGCTCCATGATCCCTGTCATCACAATGTTCTAGAACAATTGTCATCACAATGCTCCATGACCCCTGTAATCACAATGCTCCATGCCCTTTTCATCACTGTGCTACAGAATTCTGGTCATCACAATATTCCATAACCATGTCATCACAATGCTCTATGACCCCTGTCATCACAATGCTCCACGACACTTGTCATCACAATGATCCATGTCCACATTCATCACAATGCTTCATGACCACTATCATCACAATGCTCGATGACCCTTGTCATCACAATGCTCCATGCCGTTGTCATCAGAATGCTCCTTGGCCCCTATAATCACAATGGTCCATGACCTTTTTATCACAATGCTCCAGAATACTTGTCATCATAATGTTCCATGGTCGTGTCATCACAGTGCCCCATGACCCCTGTCATCACAATGTTCCATGGCCCCTGTCATCCCAGTGCTCCATGATATCTTTCTTCACAATTCTAGATGACCACTGTCATCACAATGCCCCATGACACCTGTCTTCACATTTCGCCATGGCCCTTGTCATCCCAATGCTCCATGAACCGTGTCATCACAATATTCCAGGAAAATTTTCGTCACAATGATCCTTGACCACATTCCTCTGAATACTCCATGGCCTATGTATTCACAATTTTTCATGACCCCTGAAATCAAATTGCTTCATGTTCCCTTTCTAACAAGGTTCCATGACCACTGTCAACACATTGTCCCATGACGCCTGTCATCACAATGCTCCATGGCCCCTTTCATCACTATGCTCCATGATCCCTGTCTTCACAATGTTCTAGAACAATTGTCATCACAATGCTCCATGACCCCTGTAATCACAATGCTCCATTCCCTTTTCATCACAGTGCTACAGAATTCTGGTCATCACAATATTCCATAACCGTGTCATCACAATGCTCTACGACACTTGTCATCACAATGATCCATGACCACATTTATCACAATGCTTCATGACCACTGTCATCACAATGCTCGATGACCCTTGTCATCACAATGCTCCATGCCGTTGTCATCAGAATGCTCCTTGGCCCCTCTAATCACAATGGTCCATGCCCTTTTTATCACAATGCTCCAGAATTCTTGTCATCATAATGTTCCATGGCCGTGTCATCACAATGCCCCATGACCCCTGTCATCACAATGCTCCATGGCCCCTGTCATCCCAGTGCTCCATGATATCTTCCTTCACAATTCTAGATGACCACTGTCATCACAATGCCCCATGACACCTGTCTTCACATTTCGCCATGGCCCTTGTCATCGCAATGCTCCATGAACCGTGTCATCACAATATACCAGGACACTTGTCGTCACAATGATCCTTGACCACATTCATCTGAATACTCCATGGCCTATGTATTCACAATTTTTCATGGCCCCTAAAATCAAATTGCTCCATGTTCCCTTTCTAACAATGCTCCATGACCACTGTCAACACAATGTCCCATGGCGCCTGTCATCACCAAGCTCCATGGACCCTTTAATCACTATGCTCCATGATCCCTGTCATCACAATGTTCTAGAACAATTGTCATCACAATGCTCCATGACCCCTGTAATCACAATGCTCCATGCCCTTTTCATCACTGTGCTACAGAATTCTGGTCATCACAATATTCCATAACCGTGTCATCACAATGCTCTATGACCCCTGTCATCACAATGCTCCACGACACTTGTCATCACAATGATCCATGACCACATTCATCACAATGCTTCATGACCACTGTCATCACAATGCTCGATGACCCTTGTCATCACAATGCTCCATGCCGTTGTCATCAGAATGCTCCTTGGCCCCTCTAATCACAATGGACCATGCCCTTTTTATCACAATGCTCCAGAATTCTTGTCATCATAATGTTCCATGGCCGTGTCATCACAATGCCCCATGACTCCTGTCATCACAATGCCCCATGACACCTGTCTTCACATTTCGCCATGGCCCTTGTCATCCCAATGCTCCATGAACCGTGTCATCACAATATTCCAGGACAATTTTCGTCACAATGATCCTTGACCACATTCATCTGAATACTCCATGGCCTATGTATTCGCAATTTTTCATGGCCCCTGAAGTCAAATTGCTCCATGTTCCATTTTTAACAATGCTCCATGTCCACTGTCAACACAATGTCCCATGACGCCTGTAAACACAATGCTCCATTGCCCCTTTCATCACTATGCTCCATGATCACTGTCATCACAATGTTCTAGAACAATTGTCATCACAATGCTCCATGACCCCTGTAATCACAATGCTCCATGCCCTTTTCATCACTGTGCTACAGAATTCTGGTCATCACAATATTCCATAACCGTGTCATCACAATGCTCTATGACCCCTGACATCACAATGCTCCACGACACTTGTCATCACAATGATCCATGACCACATTCATCACAATGCTTCATGACCACTATCATCACAATGCTCGATGACCCTTGTCATCACAATGCTCCATGCCGTTGTCATCAGAATGCTCCTTGGCCCCTATAATCACAATGGTCCATGACCTTTTTATCACAATGCTCCAGAATACTTGTCATCATAATGTTCCATGGTCGTGTCATCACAGTGCCCCATGACCCCTGTCATCACAATGTTCCATGGCCCCTGTCATCCCAGTGCTCCATGATATCTTTCTTCACAATTCTAGATGACCACTGTCATCACAATGCCCCATGACACCTGTCTTCACATTTCGCCATTGCCCTTGTCATCCCAATGCTCCATGAACCGTGTCATCACAATATTCCAGGACAATTTTCGTCACAATGATCCTTGACCACATTCCTCTGAATACTCCATGGCCTATGTATTCACAATTTTTCATGACCACTGAAATCAAATTGCTCCATGTTCCCTTTCTAACAAGGTTCCATGACCACTGTCAACACATTGTCCCATGACGCCTGTCATCACAATGCTCCATGGCCCCTTTCATCACTATGCTCCATGATCCCTGTCTTCACAAGGTTCTAGAACAATTGTCATCACAATGCTCCATGACCGCTGTAATCACAATGCTCCATTCCCTTTTCATCACAGTGCTACAGAATTCTGGTCATCACAATATTCCATAACCGTGTCATCACAATGCTCTACGACACTTTTCATCACAATGATCCATGACCACATTTATCACAATGCTTCATGACCACTGTCATCACAATGCTCGATGACCCTTGTCATCACAATGCTCCATGCCGTTGTCATCAGAATGCTCCTTGGCCCCTCTAATCACAATGGTCCATGCCCTTTTTATCACAATGCTCCAGAATTCTTCTCATCATAATGTTCCATGGCCGTGTCATCACAATGCCCCATGACCCCTGTCATCACAATGCTCCATGGCCCCTGTCATCCCAGTGCTCCATGATATCTTCCTTCACAATTCTAGATGACCACTGTCATCACAATGCCCCATGACACCTGTCTTCACATTTCGCCATGGCCCTTGTCATCGCAATGCTCCATGAACCGTGTCATCACAATATTCCAGGACACTTGTCGTCACAATGATCCTTGACCACATTCATCTGAATACTCCATGGCCTATGTATTCACAATTTTTCATGGCCCCTAAAATCAAATTGCTCCATGTTCCCTTTCTAACAATGCTCCATGACCACTGTCAACACAATGTCCCATGGCGCCTGTCATCACAAAGCTCCATGGACCCTTTAATCACTATGATCCATGATCCCTGTCATCACAATGTTCTAGAACAATTGTCATCACAATGCTCCATGACCCCTGTAATCACAATGCTCCATTCCCTTTTCATCACTGTGCTACAGAATTCTGGTCATCACAATATTCCATAACCGTTTCATCACAATGCTCTATGACCCCTGTCATCACAATGCTCCACGACACTTGTCATCACAATGATCCATGACCACATTCATCACAATGCTTCATGACCACTGTCATCACAATGCTCGATGACCCTTGTCATCACAATGCTCCATGCCGTTGTCATCAGAATGCTCCTTGGCCCCTCTAATCACAATGGTCCATGCCCTTTTTATCACAATGGTCCAGAATTCTTGTCATCATAATGTTCCATGGCCGTGTCATCACAATGCCCCATGACCCCTGTCATCACAATGTTCCATGGCCCCTGTCATCCCAGTGCTCCATGATATCTTTCTTCACAATTCTAGATGACCACTGTCATCACAATGCCTCATGACACCTGTCTTCACATTTCGCCATGGCCCTTTTCATCGCAATGCTCCATGAACCGTGTCATCCAATATTCCAGGACAAATTTCGTCACAATGATCCTTGACCACATTCATCTGAATACTCCCTGGCCTATGTATTCGCAATTTTTCATGGCCCCTGAAATCAAATTGCTCCATGTTCCATTTCTAACAATGCTCCATGTCCACTGTCAACACAATGTCCCATGACGCCTGTCAAAACAATGCTCCATTGCCCCTTTCATCACTAAGCTCCATGATCCCTGTCATCACAATGTTCTAGAACAATTGTCATCACAATGCTCCATGACCCCTGTAATCACAATGCTCCATGCCCTTTTCATCACTGTGCTACAGAATTCTGGTCATCACAATATTCCATAACCGTGTCATCACAATGCTCTATGACTCCTGTCATCACAATGCTCTACGACACTTGTCATCACAATGATCCATGACCACATTCATCACAATGCTTCATGACCACTTTCATCACAATGCTCGATGACCCTTGTCATCACAATGCTCCATGCCGTTGTCATCAGAATGCTCCTTGGCCCCTATAATCACAATGTTCCATGACCTTTTTATCACAATGCTCCAGAATACTTGTCATCATAATGTTCCATGGTCGTGTCATCACAGTGCCCCATCACCCCTGTCATCACAATGTTCCATGGCCCCTGTCATCCCAGTGTTCCATGATATCTTTCTTCACAATTCTAGATGACCACTGTCATCACAATGCCCCATGACACCTGTCTTCACATTTCGCCATGGCCCTTGTCATCCCAATGCTCCATGAACCGTGTCATCACAATATTCCAGGACAATTTTCGTCACAATGATCCTTGACCACATTCATCTGAATACTCCATGGCCTATGTATTCACAATTTTTCATGACCCCTGAAATCAAATTGCTCCATGTTCCCTTTCTAACAAGGCTCCATGACCACTGTCAACACATTGTCCCATGAAGCCTGTCATCACAATGCTCCATGGCCCCTTACATCACTATGCTCCATGATCCCTGTCTTCACAATGTTGTAGAACAATTGTCATCACAATGCTCCATGACCCCTGTAATCACAATGCTCCATTCCCTTTTCATCACAGTGCTACAGAATTCTGGTCATCACAATATTCCATAACCGTGTCATCACAATGCTCTATGACCCCTGTCATCACAATGCTCCACGAGACTTGTCATCACAATGATCCATGACCACATTCATCACAATGCTTCATGACCACTGTCATCACAATGCTCGATGACCCTTGTCATCACAATGCTCCATGCCGTTGTCATCAGAATGCTCCTTGGCCCCTCTAATCACAATGGTCCATGCCCTTTTTATCACAATGCTCCAGAATTCTTGTCATCATAATGTTCCATGGCCGTGTCATCACAATGCCCCATGACCCCTGTCATCACAATGCTCCATGGCCCCTGTCATCCCAGTGCTCCATGATATCTTCCTTCAAAATTCTAGATGACCACTGTCATCACAATGCCCCATGACACCTGTCTTCACATTTCGCCATGGCCCTTGTCATCGCAATGCTCCATGAACCGTGTCATCACAATATTCCAGGACACTTGTGGTCACAATGATCCTTGACCACATTCATCTGAATACTCCATGGCCTATGTATTCACAATTTTTCATGGCCCCTGAAATCAAATTGCTCCATGTTCCCTTTCTAACAATGCTCCATGACCACTGTCAACACAATATCCCATGGCGCCTGTCATCACAATGCTCCATGGACCCTTTCATCACTATGCTCCATGATCCCTGTCATCACAATGTTCTAGAACAATTGTCATCACAATGCTCCATGACCCCTGTAATCACAGTGCTCCATTCCCTTTTCATCACAGTGCTACAGAATTCTGGTCATCACAATATTCCATAACCGTGTCATCACAATGCTATATGCCACTTGTCATCACAATGCTCCACGACACTTGTCATCACAATGATCCATGACCACATTCATCACAATGCTTCATGACCACTGTCATCACAAAGCTCGATGACCCTTGTCATCACAATGCTCCATGACCTTGTCATCAGAATGCTCCTTGGCCCCTCTAATCACAATGGTCCATGCCCTTTTTATCACAATGCTCCAGAATTCTTGTCATCATAATGTTCAATGGCCGTGTCATCACAATGCCCCATGACCCCTGTCATCACAATGTTCCATGGCCCCTGTCATCCCAGTGCTCCATGATATCTTCCTTCACAATTCTAGATGACCACTGTCATCACAATGCCTCATGACACCTGTCTTCACATTTCGCCATGGCCCTTTTCATCGCAATGCTCCATGAACCGTGTCATCACAATATTCCAGGACACTTTTCGTCACAATGATCCTTGACCACATTCATCTGAATACTCCATGGCCTATGTATTCGCAATTTTTCATGGCCCCTGAAATCAAATTGCTCCATGTTCCATTTCTAACAATGCTCCATGTCCACTGTCAACACAATGTCCCATGACTCCTTTCAACACAATGCTCCATTGCCCCTTTCATCACTATGCTCCATGATCCCTGTCATCACAATGTTCTAGAACAATTGTCATCACAATGCTCCATGACCCCTGTAATCACAATGCTCCATGCCCTTTTCATCACTGTGCTACAGAATTCTGGTCATCACAATATTCCATAACCGTGTCATCACAATGCTCTATGACCCCTGTCATCACAATGCTCCACGACACTTGTCATCACAATGATCCATGACCACATTCATCACAATGCTTCATGACCACTGTCATCACAATGCTCGATGACCCTTATCATCACAATGCTCCATGCCGTTGTCATCAGAATGCTCCTTGGCCCCTCTAATCACAATGGTCCATGCCCTTTTTATCACAATGCTCCAGAATTCTTGTCATCATAATGTTCCATGGCCGTGTCATCACAATGCCCCATGACTCCTGTCATCACAATGCCCCATGACACCTGTCTTCACATTTCGCCATGGCCCTTGTCATCCCAATGCTCCATGAACCGTGTCATCACAATATTCCAGGACAATTTTCGTCACAATGATCCTTGACCACATTCATCTGAATACTCCATGGCCTATGTATTCACAATTTTTCATGACCCCTGAAATCAAATTCCTCCATGTTCCCTTTCTAACAAGGCTCCATGAACACTGTCAACACTTTGTCCCATGAAGCCTGTCATCACAATGCTCCATGGCCCCTTTCATCACTATGCTCCATGATCCCTGTCTTCACAATGTTCTAGAACAATTGTCATCACAATGCTCCATGACCCCTGTAATCACAATGCTCCATTCCCTTTTCATCACAGTGCTACAGAATTCTGGTCATCACAATATTCCATAACCGTGTCATCACAATGCTCTATGACCCCTGTCATCACAATGCTCCACGAGACTTGTCATCACAATGATCCATGACCACATTCATCACAATGCTTCATGACCACTGTCATCACAATGCTCGATGACCCTTGTCATCACAATGCTCCATGCCGTTGTCATCAGAATGCTCTTTGGCCCCTCTAATCACAATGGTCCATGCCCTTTTTATCACAATGCTCCAGAATTCTTGTCATCATAATGTTCCATGGCCGTGTCATCACAATGCCCCATGACCCCTGTCATCACAATGCTCCATGGCCCCTGTCATCCCAGTGCTCCATGATATCTTCCTTCACAATTCTAGATGACCACTGTCATCACAATGCCCCATGACACCTGTCTTCACATTTCGCCATGGCCCTTGTCATCGCAATGCTCCATGAACCGTGTCATCACAATATTCCAGGACACTTGTCGTCACAATGATCCTTGACCACATTCATCTGAATACTCCATGGCCTATGTATTCACAATTTTTCATGGCCCCTGAAATCAAATTGCTCCATGTTCCCTTTCTAACAATGCTCCATGACCACTGTCAACACAATATCCCATGGCGCCTGTCATCACAATGCTCCATGGACCCTTTCATCACTATGCTCCATGATCCCTGTCATCACAATGTTCTAGAACAATTGTCATCACAATGCTCCATGACCCCTGTAATCACAATGCTCCATTCCCTTTTCATCACAGTGCTACAGAATTCTGGTCATCACAATATTGCATAACCGTGTCATCACAATGCTCTATGACCCCTGTCATCACAATGCTCCACGACACATGTCATCACAATGATCCATGACCACATTCATCACAATGCTTCATGACCACTGTCATCACAATGCTCGATGACCCTTGTCATCACAATGCTCCATGCCGTTGTCATCAGAATGCTCCTTGGCCCCTCTAATCACAATGGTCCATGCCCTTTTTATCACAATGCTCCAGATTTCTTGTCATCATAATGTTCCATGGCCGTGTCATCACAATGCCCCTTGACCCCTGTCATCACAAAGCCCCATGACACCTGTCTTCACATTTCGCCATGGCCCTTGTCATCGCAATGCTCCATGAACCGTGTCATCACAATATTCCAGGACACTTTTCGTCACAATGATTCTTGACCACATTCATCTGAATACTCCATGGCCTATGTATTCACAATTTTTCATGGCCCCTGAAATCAAATTGCTCCATGTTCCCTTTCTAACAATGCTCCATGACCACTGTCAACACAATATCCCATGGCGCCTGTCATCACAATGCTCCATGGACCCTTTCATAACTATGCTCCATGATCCCTGTCATCACAATGTTCTAGAACAATTGTCATCACAATGCTCCATGACCCCTGTAATCACAATGCTCCATTCCCTTTTCATCACAGTGCTACAGAATTCTGGTCATCACAATATTCCATATCCGTGTCATCACAATGCTCTATGACCCCTGTCATCACAATGCTCCACGACACTTGTCATCACAATGATCCATGACCACATTCATCACAATGCTTCATGACCACTGTCATCACAATGCTCGATGACCCTTGTAATCACAATTCTCCATGCCGTTGTCATCAGAATGCTCCTTGGCCCCTCTAATCACAATGTTCCATGCCCTTTTTATCACAATGCTCCAGAATTCTTGTCATCATAATGTTCCATGGCCGTTTCATCACAATGCCCCATTACTCCTGTCATCACAATGCCCCATGACACCTGTCTTCACATTTCGCCATGGCCCTTGTCATCGCAATGCTCCATGAACCGTGTCATCACAATATTCCAGTACACTTTTCGTCACAATGATCCTTGACCACATTCATCTGAATACTCCATGGCCTATGTATTCACAATTGTTCATGGCCCCTGAAATCAATTTGCTCCAAGTGCCCTTTCTAACAATGCTCCATGACCACTGTCAACACAATGTCCCATGACGCCTGTCATCACAATTCTCCATGGCCTCTTTCATCACTATACTCCATGATCCCTGTCATCATAATGTTCTAAAACAATTGTCATCACAATGCTCCATGACCCCTGTAATCACAGTGCTCCATTCCCTTTTCATCACAGTGCTACAGAATTCTGGTCATCACAATATTCCATAACCGTGTCATCACAATGCTATATGCCCCTTGTCATCACAATGCTCCACGACACTTGTCATAACAATGATCCATGACCACATTCATCACAATGCTTCATGACCACTGTCATCACAAAGCTCGATGACACTTGTCATCACAATGCTCCATGACTTTGTTATCAGAATGCTCCTTGGCCCCTCTAATCACAATGGTCCATGCCCTTTTTATCACAATGCTCCAGAATTCTTGTCATCATTATGTTCCATGGCCGTGTCATCACAATGCCCCATGACCCCTGTCATCACAATGTTCCATGGCCCCTGTCATCCCAGTGCTCCATGATATCTTTCTTCACAATTCTAGATGACCACTGTCATCACAATGCCTCATGACACCTGTCTTCACATTTCGCCATGGCCCTTTTCATCGCAATGCTCCATGAACCGTGTCATCACAATATTCCAGGACACTTTTCGTCACAATGATCCTTGACCACATTCATCTGAATACTCCATGGCCTATGTAATCGCAATTGTTCATGGCCCCTGAAATCAAATTGCTCCATGTTCCTTTTCTAACAATGCTCCATGTCCACTGTCAACACAATGTCCCATGACGCCTGTCAACACAATGCTCCATTGCCCCTTACATCACTATGCTCCATGATCCCTGTCATAACAATGTTCTAGAACAATTGTCATCACAATGCTCCATGACCCCTGTAATCACAATGCTCCATGCCCTTTTCATCACTGTGCTACAGAATTCTGGTCATCACAATATTCCATAACCGTGTCATCACAATGCTCTATGACCCCTGTCATCACAATGCTCCACGACACTTGTCATCACAATGATCCATGACCACATTCATCACAATGCTTCATGACCACTATCATCACAATGCTCGATGACCCTTGTCATCACAATGCTCCATGCCGTTGTCATCAGAATGCTCCTTGGCCCCTATAATCACAATGGTCCATGACCTTTTTATCACAATGCTCCAGAATACTTGTCATCATAATGTTCCATGGTCGTGTCATCACAGTGCCCCATGACCCCTGTCATCACAATGTTCCATGGCCCCTGTCATCCCAGTGCTCCATGATATCTTTCTTCACAATTCTAGATGACCACTGTCATCACAATGCCCCATGACACCTGTCTTCACATTTCGCCATGGCCCTTGTCATTCCAATGCTCCATGAACCGTGTCATCACAATATTCCAGGAAAATTTTCGTCACAATGATCCTTGACCACATTCCTCTGAATACTCCATGGCCTATGTATTCACAATTTTTCATGACCCCTGAAATCAAATTGCTTCATGTTCCCTTTCTAACAAGGTTCCATGACCACTGTCAACACATTGTCCCATGACGCCTGTCATCACAATGCTCCATGGCCCCTTTCATCACTATGCTCCATGATCCCTGTCTTCACAATGTTCTAGAACAATTATCATCACAATGCTCCATGACCCCTGTAATCACAATGCTCCATTCCCTTTTCATCACAGTGCTACAGAATTCTGGTCATCACAATATTCCATAACCGTGTCATCACAATGCTCTACGACACTTGTCATCACAATGATCCATGACCACATTTATCACAATGCTTCATGACCACTGTCATCACAATGCTCGATGACCCTTGTCATCACAATGCTCCATGCCGTTGTCATCAGAATGCTCCTTGGCCCCTCTAATCACAATGGTCCATGCCCTTTTTATCACAATGCTCCAGAATTCTTGTCATCATAATGTTCCATGGCCGTGTCATCACAATGCCCCATGACCCCTGTCATCACAATACTCCATGGCCCCTGTCATCCCAGTGCTCCATGATATCTTCCTTCACAATTCTAGATGACCACTGTCATCACAATGCCCCATGACACCTGTCTTCACATTTCGCCATGGCCCTTGTCATCGCAATGCTCCATGAACCGTGTCATCACAATATTCCAGGACACTTTTCGTCACAATGATCCTTGACCACATTCATCTGAATACTCCATGGCCTATGTATTCACAATTTTTCATGGCCCCTAAAATCAAATTGCTCCATGTTCCCTTTCTAACAATGCTCCATGACCACTGTCAACACAATGTCCCATGGCGCCTGTCATCACCAAGCTCCATGGACCCTTTAATCACTATGATCCATGATCCCTGTCATCACAATGTTCTAAAAAATTGTCATCACAATGCTCCATGACCCCTGTAATCACAATGCTCCATTCCCTTTTCATCACAGTGCTACAGAATTCTGGTCATCACAATATTCCATAACCGTGTCATCCCAATGCTCTATGACCCCTGTCATCACAATGCTCCACGACACTTGTCATCACAATGATCCATGACCACATTCATCACAATGCTTCATGACCACTGTCATCACAATGCTCGATGACCCTTGTCATCACAATGCTCCATGCCGTTGTCATCAGAATGCTCCTTGGCCCCTCTAATCACAATGGTCCATGACCTTTTTATCACAATGCTCCAGAATTCTTGTCATCATAATGTTCCATGGCCGTGTCATAACAATGCCCCATGACCCCTGTCATCACAATGCTCCATGGCCCCTGTCATCCCAGTGCTCCATGATATATTTTTTCACAATTCTAGATGACCACTGTCATCACAATGCCCCATGACACCTGTCTTCACATTTCGCCATGGCCCTTGTCATCGCAATGCTCCATGAACCGTTTCATCACAATATTCCAGGACACTTTTCGTCACAATGATCCTTGACCACATTCATCTGAATACTCCATGGCCTATGTATTCACAATTGTTCATGGCCCCTGAAATCAAATTGCTCCAAGTGCCCTTTCTAACAATGCTCCATGACCACTGTCAACACAATGTCCCATGACGCCTGTCATCACAATTCTCCATGGCCCCTTTCATCACTATGCTCCATGATCCCTGTCAACATAATGTTCTAGAACAATTGTCATCACAATGCTCCATGACCCCTGTAATCACAGTGCTCCATTCCCTTTTCATCACAGTGCTACAGAATTCTGGTCATCACAATATTCCATAACCGTGTCATCACAATGCTATATGCCCCTTGTCATCACAATGCTCCACGACACTTGTCATCACAATGATCCATGACCACATTCATCACAATGCTTCATGACCACTATCATCACAATGCTCGATGACCCTTGTCATCACAATGCTCCATGCCGTTGTCATCAGAATGCTCCTTGGCCCCTCTAATCACAATGGTCCATGCCCTTTTTATCACAATGCTCCAGAATTCTTGTCATCATAATGTTCCATGGCCGTGTCATCACAATGCCCCATGACCCCTGTCATCACAATGCTCCATGGACCCTGTCATCCCAGTGCTCCATGATATCTTCCTTCACAATTCTAGATGACCACTGTCATCACAATGCCCCATGACACCTGTCTTCACATTTCGCCATGGCCCTTGTCATCGCAATGCTCCATGAACCGTGTCATCACAATATTCCAGGACACTTGTCGTCACAATGATCCTTGACCACATTCATCTGAATACTCCATGGCCTATGTATTCACAATTTTTCATGGCCCCTAAAATCAAATTGCTCCATGTTCCCTTTCTAACAATGCTCCATGACCACTGTCAACACAATGTCCCATGACGCCTGTCATCCCAATGCTCCATGGCCCCTTTCATCACTATGCTCCATGATCCCTGTCATCACAATGTTCTAGAACAATTGTCATCACAATGCTCCATGACCCCTGTAATCACAATGCTCCATTCCCTTTTCATCACTGTGCTACAGAATTCTGGTCATCACAATATTCCATAACCGTTTCATCACAATGCTCTATGACCCCTATCATCACAATGCTCCACGACACTTGTCATCACAATGATCCATGACCAGATTCATCAAAATGCTTCATGACCACTGTCATCACAATGCTCGATGACCCTTGTCATCACAATGCTCCATGACCTTGTCATCAGAATGCTTCTTGGCCCCTCTAATCACAATGGTCCATGCCCTTTTTATCACAATGGTCCAGAATTCTTGTCATCATAATGTTCCATGGCCGTGTCATCACAATGCCCCATGACCCCTGTCATCACAATGTTCCATCGCCCCTGTCATCCCAGTGCTCCATGATATCTTTCTTCACAATTCTAGATGACCACTGTCATCACAATGCCTCATGACACCTGTCTTCACATTTCGCCATGGCCCTTTTCATCGCAATGCTCCATGAACCGTGTCATCACAATATTCCAGGACAAATTTCGTCACAATGATCCTTGACCACATTCATCTGAATACTCCATGGCCTATGTATTCGCAATTTTTCATGGCCCCTGAAATCAAATTGCTCCATGTTCCATTTCTAACAATGCTCCATGTCCACTGTCAACACAATGTCCCATGACGCCTGTCAAAACAATGCTCCATTGCCCCTTTCATCACTAAGCTCCATGATCCCTGTCATCACAATGTTCTAGAACAATTGTCATCACAATGCTCCATGACCCCTGTAATCACAATGCTCCATGCCCTTTTCATCACTGTGCTACAGAATTCTGGTCATCACAATATTCCATAACTGTGTCATCACAATGCTCTATGACTCCTGTCATCACAATGCTCTACGACACTTGTCATCACAATGATCCATGACCACATTCATCACAATGCTTCATGACCACTTTCATCACAATGTTCGATGACCCTTGTCATCACAATGCTCCATGCCGTTGTCATCAGAATGCTCCTTAGCCCCTATAATCACAATGTTCCATGACCTTTTTATCACAATGCTCCAGAATACTTGTCATCATAATGTTCCATGGTCGTGTCATCACAGTGCCCCATCACCCCTGTCATCACAATGTTCCATGGCCCCTGTCATCCCAGTGTTCCATGATGTCTTTCTTCACAATTCTAGATGACCACTGTCATCACAATGCCCCATGACACCTGTCTTCACATTTCGCCATGGCCCTTGTCATCCCAATGCTCCATGAACCGTGTCATCACAATATTCCAGGACACTTTTCGTCACAATGATCCTTGACCACATACATCTGAATATTCCATGGCCTATGTATTCACAATTTTTCATGGCCCCTGAAATCAAATTGCTCCATGTTCCCTTTCTAACAATGCTCCATGACCACTGTCAACACATTGTCCCATGACGCCTGTCATCACAATGCTTCATGGCCCCTTTCATCACTATGCTCCATGATCCCTGTCATCACAAGGTTCTAGAACAATTTTCATCACAATGCTCCATGACCCCTGTAATCACAATGCTCCATTCCCTTTTCATCACAGTGCTACAGAATTCTGGTCATCACAATATTCCATAACCGTGTCATCACAATGCTCTATGACCCTTGTCATCACAATGCTCCACGAGACTTGTCATCACAATGATCCATGACCACATTCATCACAATGCTTCATGACCACTGTCATCACAATGCTCGATGACCCTTGTCATCACAATGCTCCATGCCGTTGTCATCAGAATGCTCCTTGGCCCCTCTAATCACAATGGTCCATGCTCTTTTTATCACAATGCTCCAGAATTCTTGTCATCATAATGTTCCATGGCCGTGTCATCACAATGCCCCATGACCCCTGTCATCACAATGCTCCATGGCCCCTGTCATCCCAGTGCTCCATGATATCTTCCTTCAAAATTCTAGATGACCACTGTCATCACAATGCCCCATGACACCTGTCTTCACATTTCGCCATGGCCCTTGTCATCGCAATGCTCCATGAACCGTGTCATCACAATATTCCAGGACACTTGTCGTCACAATGATCCTTGACCACATTCATCTGAATACTCCATGGCCTATGTATTCACAATTTTTCATGGCCCCTGAAATCAAATTGCTCCATGTTCCCTTTCTAACAATGCTCCATGACCACTCTCAACACAATATCCCATGGCGCCTGTCATCACAATGCTCCATGGACCCTTTCATCACTATGCTCCATGATCCCTGTCATCACAATGTTCTAGAACAATTGTCATCACAATGCTCCATGACCCCTGTAATCACAGTGCTCCATTCCCTTTTCATCACAGTGCTACAGAATTCTGGTCATCACAATATTCCATAACCGTGTCATCACAATGCTATATGCCCCTTGTCATCACAATGCTCCACGACACTTGTCATCACAATGATCCATGACCACATTCCTCACAATGCTTCATGACCACTGTCATCACAAAGCTCGATGACCCTTGTCATCACAATGCTCCATGACCTTGTCATCAGAATGCTCCTTGGCCCCTCTAATCACAATGGTCCATGCCCTTTTTATCACAATGCTCCAGAATTCTTGTCATCATAATGTTCCATGGCCGTGTCATCACAATGCCCCATGACCCCTGTCATCACAATGTTCCATGGCCCCTGTCATCCCAGTGCTCCATGATATCTTTCTTCACAATTCTAGATGACCACTGTCATCACAATGCCTCATGACACCTGTCTTCACATTTCGCCATGGCCTTTGTCATCGCAATGCTCCATGAACCGTGTCATCACAATATTCCAGGACACTTTTCGTCACAATGATCCTTGACCACATTCATCTGAATACTCCATGGCCTATGTATTCGCAATTTTTCATGGCCCCTTAAATCAAATTGCTCCATGTTCCATTTCTAACAATGCTCCATGTCCACTGTCAACACAATGTCCCATGACTCCTTTCAACACAATGCTCCATTGCCCCTTTCATCACTATGCTCCATGATCCCTGTCATCACAATGTTCTAGAACAATTGTCATCACAATGCTCCATGACCCCTGTAATCACAATTCTCCATGCCCTTTTCATCACTGTGCTACAGAATTCTGGTCATCACAATATTCCATAACCGTGTCATCACAATGCTCTATGACCCCTGTCATCACAATGCTCCACGACACTTGTCATCACAATGATCCATGACCACATTCATCACAATGCTTCATGACCACTGTCATCACAATGCTCGATGACCCTTGTCATCACAATGCTCCATGCCGTTGTCATCAGAATGCTCCTTGGCCCCTCTAATCACAATGGACCATGCCCTTTTTATCACAATGCTCCAGAATTCTTGTCATCATAATGTTCCATGGCCGTGTCATCACAATGCCCCATGACTCCTGTCATCACAATGCCACATGACACCTGTCTTCACATTTCGCCATGGCCCTTGTCATCCCAATGCTCCATGAACCGTGTCATCACAATATTCCAGGACAATTTTCGTCACAATGATCCTTGACCACATTCATCTGAATACTCCATGGCCTATGTATTCACAATTTTTCATGACCCCTGAAATCAAATTGCTCAATGTTCCCTTTCTAACAAGGCTCCATGACCACTGTCAACACATTGTCCCATGAAGCCTGTCATCACAATGCTCCATGGCCCCTTTCATCACTATGCTCCATGATCCCTGTCTTCACAATGTTCTAGAACAATTGTCATCACAATGCCCCATGACCCCTGTCATCACAATGCTCCATGGCCCCTGTCATCCCAGTGCTCCATGATATCTTCCTTCACAATTCTAGATGACCACTGTCATCACAATGCCCCATGACACCTGTCTTCACATTTTGCCATGGCCCTTGTCATCGCAATGCTCCATGAACCGTGTCATCACAATATTCCAGGACACTTGTCGTCACAATGATCCTTGACCACATTCATCTGAATACTCCATGGCCTATGTATTCACAATTTTTCATGGCCCCTGAAATCAAATTGCTCCATGTTCCCTTTCTAACAATGCTCCATGACCACTGTCAACACAATATCCCATGGCGCCTGTCATCACAATGCTCCATGGACCCTTTCATCACTATGCTCCATGATCCCTGTCATCACAATGTTCTAGAACAATTGTCATCACAATGCTCCATGACCCCTGTAATCACAATTCTCCATGCCCTTTTCATCACTGTGCTACAGAATTCTGGTCATCACAATATTCCATAACCGTGTCATCACAATGCTCTATGACCCCTGTCATCACAATGCTCCACGACACTTGTCATCACAATGATCCATGACCACATTCATCACAATGCTTCATGACCACTGTCATCACAATGCTCGATGACCCTTGTCATCACAATGCTCCATGCCGTTGTCATCAGAATGCTCCTTGGCCCCTCTAATCACAATGGACCATGCCCTTTTTATCACAATGCTCCAGAATTCTTGTCATCATAATGTTCCATGGCCGTGTCATCACAATGCCCCATGACTCCTGTCATCACAATGCCACATGACACCTGTCTTCACATTTCGCCATGGCCCTTGTCATCCCAATGCTCCATGAACCGTGTCATCACAATATTCCAGGACAATTTTCGTCACAATTATCCTTGACCACATTCATCTGAATACTCCATGGCCTATGTATTCACAATTTTTCATGACCCCTGAAATCAAATTGCTCAATGTTCCCTTTCTAACAAGGCTCCATGACCACTGTCAACACATTGTCCCATGAAGCCTGTCATCACAATGCTCCATGGCCCCTTTCATCACTATGCTCCATGATCCCTGTCTTCACAATGTTCTAGAACAATTGTCATCACAATGCCCCATGACCCCTGTCATCACAATGCTCCATGGCCCCTGTCATCCCAGTGCTCCATGATATCTTCCTTCACAATTCTAGATGACCACTGTCATCACAATGCCCCATGACACCTGTCTTCACATTTTGCCATGGCCCTTGTCATCGCAATGCTCCATGAACCGTGTCATCACAATATTCCAGGACACTTGTCGTCACAATGATCCTTGACCACATTCATCTGAATACTCCATGGCCTATGTATTCACAATTTTTCATGGCCCCTGAAATCAAATTGCTCCATGTTCCATTTCTAACAATGCTCCATGACCACTGTCAACACAATATCCCATGGCGCCTGTCATCACAATGCTCCATGGACCCTTTCATCACTATGCTCCATGATCCCTGTCATCACAATGTTCTAGAACAATTGTCATCACAATGCTCCATGACCCCTGTAATCACAATGCTCCATTCCCTTTTCATCACAGTGCTACAGAATTCTGGTCATCACAATATTGCATAACCGTGTCATCACAATGCTCTATGACCCCTGTCATCACAATGCTCCACGACACTTGTCATCACAATGATCCATGACCACATTCATCACAATGCTTCATGACCACTGTCATCACAATGCTCGATGACCCTTGTCATCACAATGCTCCATGCCGTTGTCATCAGAATGCTCCTTGGCACCTCTAATCACAATGGTCCATGCCCTTTTTATCACAATGCTCCAGATTTCTTGTCATCATAATGTTCCATGGCCGTGTCATCACAATGCCCCTTGACCCCTGTCATCACAAAGCCCCATGACACCTGTCTTCACATTTCGCCATGGCCCTTGTCATCGCAATGCTCCATGAACCGTGTCATCACAATATTCCAGGACACTTTTCGTCACAATGATTCTTGACCACATTCATCTGAATACTCCATGGCCTATGTATTCACAATTTTTCATGGCCCCTGAAATCAAATTGCTCCATGTTCCCTTTCTAACAATGCTCCATGACCACTGTCAACACATTGTCCCATGACGCCTGTCATCACAATGCTCCATGACCCCTTTCATCACTATGCTCCATGATCCCTGTCTTCACAATGTTCTAGAACAATTGTCATCACAATGCTCCATGACCCCTGTAATCACAATGCTCCATTCCCTTTTCATCACAGTGCTACAGAATTCTGGTCACCACAATATTCCATAACCGTGTCATCACAATGCTCTACGACACTTGTCATCACAATGATCCATGACCACATTTATCACAATGCTTCATGACCACTGTCATCACAATGCTCGATGACCCTTGTCATCACAATGCTCCATGCCGTTGTCATCAGAATGCTCCTTGGCCCCTCTAATCACAATGGTCCATGCCCTTTTTATCACAATGCTCCAGAATTCTTGTCATCATAATGTTCCATGGCCGTGTCATCACAATGCCCCATGACCCCTGTCATCACAATACTCCATGGCCCCTGTCATCCCAGTGCTCCATGATATCTTCCTTCACAATTCTAGATGACCACTGTCATCACAATGCCCCATGACACCTGTCTTCACATTTCGCCATGGCCCTTGTCATCGCAATGCTCCATGAACCGTGTCATCACAATATTCCAGGACACTTGTCGTCACAATGATCCTTGACCACATTCATCTGAATACTCCATGGCCTATGTATTCACAATTTTTCATGGCCCCTAAAATCAAATTGCTCCATGTTCCCTTTCTAACAATGCTCCATGACCACTGTCAACACAATGTCCCATGGCGCCTGTCATCACCAAGCTCCATGGACCCTTTAATCACTATGATCCATGATCCCTGTCATCACAATGTTCTAAAAAATTGTCATCACAATGCTCCATGACCCCTGTAATCACAATGCTCCATTCCCTTTTCATCACAGTGCTACAGAATTCTGGTCTTCACAATATTCCATAACCGTGTCATCCCAATGCTCTATGACCCCTGTCATCACAATGCTCCACGACACTTGTCATCACAATGATCCATGACCACATTCATCACAATGCTTCATGACCACTGTCATCACAATGCTCGATGACCCTTGTCATCACAATGCTCCATGCCGTTGTCATCAGAATGCTCCTTGGCCCCTCTAATCACAATGGTCCATGACCTTTTTATCACAATGCTCCAGAATTCTTGTCATCATAATGTTCCATGGCCGTGTCATAACAATGCCCCATGACCCCTGTCATCACAATGCTCCATGGCCCCTGTCATCCCAGTGCTCCATGATATATTTTTTCACAATTCTAGATGACCACTGTCATCACAATGCCCCATGACACCTGTCTTCACATTTCGCCATGGCCCTTGTCATCGCAATGCTCCATGAACCGTGTCATCACAATATTCCAGGACACTTTTCGTCACAATGATCCTTGACCACATTCATCTGAATACTCCATGGCCTATGTATTCACAATTGTTCATGGCCCCTGAAATCAAATTGCTCCAAGTGCCCTTTCTAACAATGCTCCATGACCACTGTCAACACAATGTCCCATGACGCCTGTCATCACAATTCTCCATGGCCCCTTTCATCACTATGCTCCATGATCCCTGTCAACATAATGTTCTAGAACAATTGTCATCACAATGCTCCATGACCCCTGTAATCACAGTGCTCCATTCCCTTTTCATCACAGTGCTACAGAATTCTGGTCATCACAATATTCCATAACCGTGTCATCACAATGCTATATGCCCCTTGTCATCACAATGCTCCACGACACTTGTCATCACAATGATCCATGACCACATTCATCACAATGCTTCATGACCACTGTCATCACAAAGCTCGATGACCCTTGTCATCACAATGCTCCATGACCTTGTCATCAGAATGCTCCTTGGCCCCTCTAATCACAATGGTCCATGCCCTTTTTATCACAATGCTCCAGAATTCTTGTCATCATAATGTTCCATGGCCGTGTCATCACAATGCCCCATGACACATGTCATCACAATGTTCCATGGCCCCTGTCATCCCAGTGCTCCATGATATCTTTCTTCACAATTCTAGATGACCACTGTCATCACAATGCCTCATGACACCTGTCTTCACATTTCGCCATGGCCCTTTTCATCGCAATGCTCCATGAACCGTGTCATCACAATATTCCAGGACACTTTTCGTCACAATGATCCTTGACCACATTCATCTGAATACTCCATGGCCTATGTATTCGCAATTGTTCATGGCCCCTGAAATCAAATTGCTCCATGTTCCTTTTCTAACAATGCTCCATGTCCACTGTCAACACAATGTCCCATGACGCCTGTCAACACAATGCTCCATTGCCCCTTACATCACTATGCTCCATGATCCCTGTCATAACAATGTTCTAGAACAATTGTCATCACAATGCTCCATGACCCCTGTAATCACAATGCTCCATGCCCTTTTCATCACTGTGCTACAGAATTCTGGTCATCACAATATTCCATAACCGTGTCATCACAATGCTCTATGACCCCTGTCATCACAATGCTCCACGACACTTGTCACCACAATGATCCATGACCACATTCATCACAATGCTTCATGACCACTATCATCACAATGCTCGATGACCCTTGTCATCACAATGCTCCATGCCGTTGTCATCAGAATGCTCCTTGGCCCTTATAATCACAATGGTCCATGACCTTTTTATCACAATGCTCCAGAATACTTGTCATCATAATGTTCCATGGTCGTGTCATCACAGTGCCCCATGACCCCTGTCATCACAATGTTCCATGGCCCCTGTCATCCCAGTGCTCCATGATATCTTTCTTCACAGTTCTAGATGACCACTGTCATCACAATGCCCCATGACACCTGTCTTCACATTTCGCCATGGCCCTTGTCATTCCAATGCTCCATGAACCGTGTCATCACAATATTCCAGGAAAATTTTCGTCACAATGATCCTTGACCACATTCCTCTGAATACTCCATGGCCTATGTATTCACAATTTTTCATGACCCCTGAAATCAAATTGCTTCATGTTCCCTTTCTAACAAGGTTCCATGACCACTGTCAACACATTGTCCCATGACGCCTGTCATCACAATGCTCCATGGCCCCTTTCATCACTATGCTCCATGATCCCTGTCTTCACAATGTTCTAGAACAATTGTCATCACAATGCTCCATGACCCCTGTAATCACAATGCTCCATTCCCTTTTCATCACAGTGCTACAGAATTCTGGTCATCACAATATTCCATAACCGTGTCATCACAATGCTCTACGACACTTGTCATCACAATGATCCATGACCACATTTATCACAATGCTTCATGACCACTGTCATCACAATGCTCGATGACCCTTGTCATCACAATGCTCCATGCCGTTGTCATCAGAATGCTCCTTGGCCCCTCTAATCACAATGGTCCATGCCCTTTTTATCACAATGCTCCAGAATTCTTGTCATCATAATGTTCCATGGCCGTGTCATCACAATGCCCCATGACCCCTGTCATCACAATACTCCATGGCCCCTGTCATCCCAGTGCTCCATGATATCTTCCTTCACAATTCTAGATGACCACTGTCATCACAATGCCCCATGACACCTGTCTTCACATTTCGCCATGGCCCTTGTCATCGCAATGCTCCATGAACCGTGTCATCACAATATTCCAGGACACTTGTCGTCACAATGATCCTTGACCACATTCATCTGAATACTCCATGGCCTATGTATTCACAATTTTTCATGGCCCCTAAAATCAAATTGCTCCATGTTCCCTTTCTAACAATGCTCCATGACCACTGTCAACACAATGTCCCATGGCGCCTGTCATCACCAAGCTCCATGGACCCTTTAATCACTATGATCCATGATCCCTGTCATCACAATGTTCTAAAAAATTGTCATCACAATGCTCCATGACCCCTGTAATCACAATGCTCCATTCCCTTTTCATCACACTGCTACAGAATTCTGGTCTTCACAATATTCCATAACCGTGTCATCCCAATGCTCTATGACCCCTGTCATCACAATGCTCCACGACACTTGTCATCACAATGATCCATGACCACATTCATCACAATGCTTCATGACCACTGTCATCACAATGCTCGATGACCCTTGTCATCACAATGCTCCATGCCGTTGTCATCAGAATGCTCCTTGGCCCCTCTAATCACAATGGTCCATGACCTTTTTATCACAATGCTCCAGAATTCTTGTCATCATAATGTTCCATGGCCGTGTCATAACAATGCCCCATGACCCCTGTCATCACAATGCTCCATGGCCCCTGTCATCCCAGTGCTCCATGATATATTTTTTCACAATTCTAGATGACCACTGTCATCACAATGCCCCATGACACCTGTCTTCACATTTCGCCATGGCCCTTGTCATCGCAATGCTCCATGAACCGTGTCATCACAATATTCCAGGACACTTTTCGTCACAATGATCCTTGACCACATTCATCTGAATACTCCATGGCCTATGTATTCACAATTGTTCATGGCCCCTGAAATCAAATTGCTCCAAGTGCCCTTTCTAACAATGCTCCATGACCACTGTCAACACAATGTCCCATGACGCCTGTCATCACAATTCTCCATGGCCCCTTTCATCACTATGCTCCATGATCCCTGTCAACATAATGTTCTAGAACAATTGTCATCACAATGCTCCATGACCCCTGTAATCACAGTGCTCCATTCCCTTTTCATCACAGTGCTACAGAATTCTGGTCATCACAATATTCCATAACCGTGTCATCACAATGCTATATGCCCCTTGTCATCACAATGCTCCACGACACTTGTCATCACAATGATCCATGACCACATTCATCACAATGCTTCATGACCACTGTCATCACAAAGCTCGATGACCCTTGTCATCACAATGCTCCATGACCTTGTCATCAGAATGTTCCTTGGCCCCTCTAATCACAATGGTCCATGCCCTTTTTATCACAATGCTCCAGAATTCTTGTCATCATAAAGTTCCATGGCCGTGTCATCACAATGCCCCATGACACATGTCATCACAATGTTCCATGGCCCCTGTCATCCCAGTGCTCCATGATATCTTTCTTCACAATTCTAGATGACCACTGTCATCACAATGCCTCATGACACCTGTCTTCACATTTCCCCATGGGCCTTTTCATCGCAATGCTCCATGAACCGTGTCATCACAATATTCCAGGACACTTTTCGTCACAATGATCCTTGACCACATTCATCTGAATATTCCATGGCCTATGTATTCGCAATTTTTCATGGCCCCTGAAGTCAAATTGCTCCATGTTCCATTTCTAACAATGCTCCATGTCCACTGTCAACACAATGTCCCATGACGCCTGTCAACACAATGCTCCATTGCCCCTTTCATCACTATGCTCCATGATCACTGTCATCACAATGTTCTAGAACAATTGTCATCACAATGCTCCATGACCCCTGTAATCACAATGCTCCATGCCCTTTTCATCACTCTGCTACAGAATTCTGGTCATCACAATATTCCATAACCATGTCATCACAATGCTCTATGACCCCTGTCATCACAATGCTCCACGACACTTGTCATCACAATGATCCATGACCACATTCATCACAATGCTTCATGACCACTATCATCACAATGCTCGATGACCCTTGTCATCACAATGCTCCATGCCGTTGTCATCAGAATGCTCCTTGGCCCCTATAATCACAATGGTCCATGACCTTTTTATCACAATGCTCCAGAATACTTGTCATCATAATGTTCCATGGTCGTGTCATCACAGTGCCCCATGACCCCTGTCATCACAATGTTCCATGGCCCCTGTCATCCCAGTGCTCCATGATATCTTTCTTCACAATTCTAGATGACCACTGTCATCACAATGCCCCATGACACCTGTCTTCACATTTCGCCATGGCCCTTGTCATCCCAATGCTCCATGAACCGTGTCATCACAATATTCCAGGACAATTTTCGTCACAATGATCCTTGACCACATTCCTCTGAATACTCCATGGCCTATGTATTCACAATTTTTCATGACCACTGAAATCAAATTGCTCCATGTTCCCTTTCTAACAAGGTTCCATGACCACTGTCAACACATTGTCCCATGACGCCTGTCATCACAATGCTCCATGGCCCCTTTCATCACTATGCTCCATGATCCCTGTCTTCACAATGTTCTAGAACAATTGTCATCACAATGCTCCATGACCCCTGTAATCACAATGCTCCATTCCCTTTTCATCACAGTGCTACAGAATTCTGGTCATCACAATATTCCATAACCGTGTCATCACAATGCTCTACGACACATGTCATCACAATGATCCATGACCACATTTATCACAATGCTTCATGACCACTGTCATCACAATGCTCGATGACCCTTGTCATCACAATGCTCCATGCCGTTGTCATCAGAATGCTCCTTGGCCCCTCTAATCACAATGGTCCATGCCCTTTTTATCACAATGCTCCAGAATTCTTGTCATCATAATGTTCCATGGCCGTGTCATCACAATGCCCCATGACTCCTGTCATCACAATGCCCCATGACACCTGTCTTCACATTTCGCCATGGCCCTTGTCATCCCAATGCTCCATGAACCGTGTCATCACAATATTCCAGGACAATTTTCGTCACAATGATCCTTGACCACATTCATCTGAATACTCCATGGCCTATGTATTCACAATTTTTCATGACCCCTGAAATCAAATTCCTCCATGTTCCCTTTCTAACAAGGCTCCATGAACACTGTCAACACTTTGTCCCATGAAGCCTGTCATCACAATGCTCCATGGCCCCTTTCATCACTATGCTCCATGATCCCTGTCTTCACAATGTTCTAGAACAATTGTCATCACAATGCTCCATGACCCCTGTAATCACAATGCTCCATTCCCTTTTCATCACAGTGCTACAGAATTCTGGTCATCACAATATTCCATAACCGTGTCATCACAATGCTCTATGACCCCTGTCATCACAATGCTCCACGAGACTTGTCATCACAATGATCCATGACCACATTCATCACAATGCTTCATGACCACTGTCATCACAATGCTCGATGACCCTTGTCATCACAATGCTCCATGCCGTTGTCATCAGAATGCTCTTTGGCCCCTCTAATCACAATGGTCCATGCCCTTTTTATCACAATGCTCCAGAATTCTTGTCATCATAATGTTCCATGGCCGTGTCATCACAATGCCCCATGACCCCTGTCATCACAATGCTCCATGGCCCCTGTCATCCCAGTGCTCCATGATATCTTCCTTCACAATTCTAGATGACCACTGTCATCACAATGCCCCATGACACCTGTCTTCACATTTCGCCATGGCCCTTGTCATCGCAATGCTCCATGAACCGTGTCATCACAATATTCCAGGACACTTGTCGTCACAATGATCCTTGACCACATTCATCTGAATACTCCATGGCCTATGTATTCACAATTTTTCATGGCCCCTGAAATCAAATTGCTCCATGTTCCCTTTCTAACAATGCTCCATGACCACTGTCAACACAATATCCCATGGCGCCTGTCATCACAATGCTCCATGGACCCTTTCATCACTATGCTCCATGATCCCTGTCATCACAATGTTCTAGAACAATTGTCATCACAATGCTCCATGACCCCTGTAATCACAATGCTCCATTCCCTTTTCATCACAGTGCTACAGAATTCTGGTCATCACAATATTGCATAACCGTGTCATCACAATGCTCTATGACCCCTGTCATCACAATGCTCCACGACACATGTCATCACAATGATCCATGACCACATTCATCACAATGCTTCATGACCACTGTCATCACAATGCTCGATGACCCTTGTCATCACAATGCTCCATGCCGTTGTCATCAGAATGCTCCTTGGCCCCTCTAATCACAATGGTCCATGCCCTTTTTATCACAATGCTCCAGATTTCTTGTCATCATAATGTTCCATGGCCGTGTCATCACAATGCCCCTTGACCCCTGTCATCACAAAGCCCCATGACACCTGTCTTCACATTTCGCCATGGCCCTTGTCATCGCAATGCTCCATGAACCGTGTCATCACAATATTCCAGGACACTTTTCGTCACAATGATTCTTGACCACATTCATCTGAATACTCCATGGCCTATGTATTCACAATTTTTCATGGCCCCTGAAATCAAATTGCTCCATGTTCCCTTTCTAACAATGCTCCATGACCACTGTCAACACAATATCCCATGGCGCCTGTCATCACAATGCTCCATGGACCCTTTCATAACTATGCTCCATGATCCCTGTCATCACAATGTTCTAGAACAATTGTCATCACAATGCTCCATGACCCCTGTAATCACAATGCTCCATTCCCTTTTCATCACAGTGCTACAGAATTCTGGTCATCACAATATTCCATATCCGTGTCATCACAATGCTCTATGACCCCTGTCATCACAATGCTCCACGACACTTGTCATCACAATGATCCATGACCACATTCATCACAATGCTTCATGACCACTGTCATCACAATGCTCGATGACCCTTGTAATCACAATTCTCCATGCCGTTGTCATCAGAATGCTCCTTGGCCCCTCTAATCACAATGTTCCATGCCCTTTTTATCACAATGCTCCAGAATTCTTGTCATCATAATGTTCCATGGCCGTTTCATCACAATGCCCCATTACTCCTGTCATCACAATGCCCCATGACACCTGTCTTCACATTTCGCCATGGCCCTTGTCATCGCAATGCTCCATGAACCGTGTCATCACAATATTCCAGTACACTTTTCGTCACAATGATCCTTGACCACATTCATCTGAATACTCCATGGCCTATGTATTCACAATTGTTCATGGCCCCTGAAATCAATTTGCTCCAAGTGCCCTTTCTAACAATGCTCCATGACCACTGTCAACACAATGTCCCATGACGCCTGTCATCACAATTCTCCATGGCCCCTTTCATCACTATACTCCATGATCCCTGTCATCATAATGTTCTAAAACAATTGTCATCACAATGCTCCATGACCCCTGTAATCACAGTGCTCCATTCCCTTTTCATCACAGTGCTACAGAATTCTGGTCATCACAATATTCCATAACCGTGTCATCACAATGCTATATGCCCCTTGTCATCACAATGCTCCACGACACTTGTCATAACAATGATCCATGACCACATTCATCACAATGCTTCATGACCACTGTCATCACAAAGCTCGATGACCCTTGTCATCACAATGCTCCATGCCGTTGTCATCAGAATGCTCCTTGGCCCCTATAATCACAATGGTCCATGACCTTTTTATCACAATGCTCCAGAATACTTGTCATCATAATGTTCCATGGTCGTGTCATCACAGTGCCCCATGACCCCTGTCATCACAATGTTCCATGGCCCCTGTCATCCCAGTGCTCCATGATATCTTTCTTCACAATTCTAGATGACCACTGTCATCACAATGCCCCATGACACCTGTCTTCACATTTCGCCATGGCCCTTGTCATTCCAATGCTCCATGAACCGTGTCATCACAATATTCCAGGAAAATTTTCGTCACAATGATCCTTGACCACATTCCTCTGAATACTCCATGGCCTATGTATTCACAATTTTTCATGACCCCTGAAATCAAATTGCTTCATGTTCCCTTTCTAACAAGGTTCCATGACCACTGTCAACACATTGTCCCATGACGCCTGTCATCACAATGCTCCATGGCCCCTTTCATCACTATGCTCCATGATCCCTGTCTTCACAATGTTCTAGAACAATTGTCATCACAATGCTCCATGACCCCTGTAATCACAATGCTCCATTCCCTTTTCATCACAGTGCTACAGAATTCTGGTCATCACAATATTCCATAACCGTGTCATCACAATGCTCTACGACACTTGTCATCACAATGATCCATGACCACATTTATCACAATGCTTCATGACCACTGTCATCACAATGCTCGATGACCCTTGTCATCACAATGCTCCATGCCGTTGTCATCAGAATGCTCCTTGGCCCCTCTAATCACAATGGTCCATGCCCTTTTTATCACAATGCTCCAGAATTCTTGTCATCATAATGTTCCATGGCCGTGTCATCACAATGCCCCATGACCCCTGTCATCACAATACTCCATGGCCCCTGTCATCCCAGTGCTCCATGATATCTTCCTTCACAATTCTAGATGACCACTGTCATCACAATGCCCCATGACACCTGTCTTCACATTTCGCCATGGCCCTTGTCATCGCAATGCTCCATGAACCGTGTCATCACAATATTCCAGGACACTTTTCGTCACAATGATCCTTGACCACATTCATCTGAATACTCCATGGCCTATGTATTCACAATTTTTCATGGCCCCTAAAATCAAATTGCTCCATGTTCCCTTTCTAACAATGCTCCATGACCACTGTCAACACAATGTCCCATGGCGCCTGTCATCACCAAGCTCCATGGACCCTTTAATCACTATGATCCATGATCCCTGTCATCACAATGTTCTAAAAAATTGTCATCACAATGCTCCATGACCCCTGTAATCACAATGCTCCATTCCCTTTTCATCACAGTGCTACAGAATTCTGGTCATCACAATATTCCATAACCGTGTCATCCCAATGCTCTATGACCCCTGTCATCACAATGCTCCACGACACTTGTCATCACAATGATCCATGACCACATTCATCACAATGCTTCATGACCACTGTCATCACAATGCTCGATGACCCTTGTCATCACAATGCTCCATGCCGTTGTCATCAGAATGCTCCTTGGCCCCTCTAATCACAATGGTCCATGACCTTTTTATCACAATGCTCCAGAATTCTTGTCATCATAATGTTCCATGGCCGTGTCATAACAATGCCCCATGAACCCTGTCATCACAATGCTCCATGGCCCCTGTCATCCCAGTGCTCCATGATATATTTTTTCACAATTCTAGATGACCACTGTCATCACAATGCCCCATGACACCTGTCTTCACATTTCGCCATGGCCCTTGTCATCGCAATGCTCCATGAACCGTGTCATCACAATATTCCAGGACACTTTTCGTCACAATGATCCTTGACCACATTCATCTGAATACTCCATGGCCTATGTATTCACAATTGTTCATGGCCCCTGAAATCAAATTGCTCCAAGTGCCCTTTCTAACAATGCTCCATGACCACTGTCAACACAATGTCCCATGACGCCTGTCATCACAATTCTCCATGGCCCCTTTCATCACTATGCTCCATGATCCCTGTCAACATAATGTTCTAGAACAATTGTCATCACAATGCTCCATGACCCCTGTAATCACAGTGCTCCATTCCCTTTTCATCACAGTGCTACAGAATTCTGGTCATCACAATATTCCATAACCGTGTCATCACAATGCTATATGCCCCTTGTCATCACAATGCTCCACGACACTTGTCATCACAATGATCCATGACCACATTCATCACAATGCTTCATGACCACTATCATCACAATGCTCGATGACCCTTGTCATCACAATGCTCCATGCCGTTGTCATCAGAATGCTCCTTGGCCCCTCTAATCACAATGGTCCATGCCCTTTTTATCACAATGCTCCAGAATTCTTGTCATCATAATGTTCCATGGCCGTGTCATCACAATGCCCCATGACCCCTGTCATCACAATGCTCCATGGACCCTGTCATCCCAGTGCTCCATGATATCTTCCTTCACAATTCTAGATGACCACTGTCATCACAATGCCCCATGACACCTGTCTTCACATTTCGCCATGGCCCTTGTCATCGCAATGCTCCATGAACCGTGTCATCACAATATTCCAGGACACTTGTCGTCACAATGATCCTTGACCACATTCATCTGAATACTCCATGGCCTATGTATTCACAATTTTTCATGGCCCCTAAAATCAAATTGCTCCATGTTCCCTTTCTAACAATGCTCCATGACCACTGTCAACACAATGTCCCATGACGCCTGTCATCCCAATGCTCCATGGCCCCTTTCATCACTATGCTCCATGATCCCTGTCATCACAATGTTCTAGAACAATTGTCATCACAATGCTCCATGACCCCTGTAATCACAATGCTCCATTCCCTTTTCATCACTGTGCTACAGAATTCTGGTCATCACAATATTCCATAACCGTTTCATCACAATGCTCTATGACCCCTATCATCACAATGCTCCACGACACTTGTCATCACAATGATCCATGACCACATTCATCACAATGCTTCATGACCACTGTCATCACAATGCTCGATGACCCTTGTCATCACAATGCTCCATGACCTTGTCATCAGAATGCTTCTTGGCCCCTCTAATCACAATGGTCCATGCCCTTTTTATCACAATGGTCCAGAATTCTTGTCATCATAATGTTCCATGGCCGTGTCATCACAATGCCCCATGACCCCTGTCATCACAATGTTCCATCGCCCCTGTCATCCCAGTGCTCCATGATATCTTTCTTCACAATTCTAGATGACCACTGTCATCACAATGCCTCATGACACCTGTCTTCACATTTCGCCATGGCCCTTTTCATCGCAATGCTCCATGAACCGTGTCATCACAATATTCCAGGACAAATTTCGTCACAATGATCCTTGACCACATTCATCTGAATACTCCATGGCCTATGTATTCGCAATTTTTCATGGCCCCTGAAATCAAATTGCTCCATGTTCCATTTCTAACAATGCTCCATGTCCACTGTCAACACAATGTCCCATGACGCCTGTCAAAACAATGCTCCATTGCCCCTTTCATCACTAAGCTCCATGATCCCTGTCATCACAATGTTCTAGAACAATTGTCATCACAATGCTCCATGACCCCTGTAATCACAATGCTCCATGCCCTTTTCATCACTGTGCTACAGAATTCTGGTCATCACAATATTCCATAACCGTGTCATCACAATGCTCTATGACTCCTGTCATCACAATGCTCTACGACACTTGTCATCACAATGATCCATGACCACATTCATCACAATGCTTCATGACCACTTTCATCACAATGTTCGATGACCCTTGTCATCACAATGCTCCATGCCGTTGTCATCAGAATGCTCCTTAGCCCCTATAATCACAATGTTCCATGACCTTTTTATCACAATGCTCCAGAATACTTGTCATCATAATGTTCCATGGTCGTGTCATCACAGTGCCCCATCACCCCTGTCATCACAATGTTCCATGGCCCCTGTCATCCCAGTGTTCCATGATGTCTTTCTTCACAATTCTAGATGACCACTGTCATCACAATGCCCCATGACACCTGTCTTCACATTTCGCCATGGCCCTTGTCATCCCAATGCTCCATGAACCGTGTCATCACAATATTCCAGGACACTTTTCGTCACAATGATCCTTGACCACATACATCTGAATATTCCATGGCCTATGTATTCACAATTTTTCATGGCCCCTGAAATCAAATTGCTCCATGTTCCCTTTCTAACAATGCTCCATGACCACTGTCAACACATTGTCCCATGACGCCTGTCATCACAATGCTTCATGGCCCCTTTCATCACTATGCTCCATGATCCCTGTCATCACAAGGTTCTAGAACAATTTTCATCACAATGCTCCATGACCCCTGTAATCACAATGCTCCATTCCCTTTTCATCACAGTGCTACAGAATTCTGGTCATCACAATATTCCATAACCGTGTCATCACAATGCTCTATGACCCTTGTCATCACAATGCTCCACGAGACTTGTCATCACAATGATCCATGACCACATTCATCACAATGCTTCATGACCACTGTCATCACAATGCTCGATGACCCTTGTCATCACAATGCTCCATGCCGTTGTCATCAGAATGCTCCTTGACCCCTCTAATCACAATGGTCCATGCTCTTTTTATCACAATGCTCCAGAATTCTTGTCATCATAATGTTCCATGGCCGTGTCATCACAATGCCCCATGACCCCTGTCATCACAATGCTCCATGGCCCCTGTCATCCCAGTGCTCCATGATATCTTCCTTCAAAATTCTAGATGACCACTGTCATCACAATGCCCCATGACACCTGTCTTCACATTTCGCCATGGCCCTTGTCATCGCAATGCTCCATGAACCGTGTCATCACAATATTCCAGGACACTTGTCGTCACAATGATCCTTGACCACATTCATCTGAATACTCCATGGCCTATGTATTCACAATTTTTCATGGCCCCTGAAATCAAATTGCTCCATGTTCCCTTTCTAACAATGCTCCATGACCACTGTCAACACAATATCCCATGGCGCCTGTCATCACAATGCTCCATGGACCCTTTCATCACTATGCTCCATGATCCCTGTCATCACAATGTTCTAGAACAATTGTCATCACAATGCTCCATGACCCCTGTAATCACAGTGCTCCATTCCCTTTTCATCACAGTGCTACAGAATTCTGGTCATCACAATATTCCATAACCGTGTCATCACAATGCTATATGCCCCTTGTCATCACAATGCTCCACGACACTTGTCATCACAATGATCCATGACCACATTCATCACAATGCTTCATGACCACTGTCATCACAAAGCTCGATGACCCTTGTCATCACAATGCTCCATGACCTTGTCATCAGAATGCTCCTTGGCCCCTCTAATCACAATGGTCCATGCCCTTTTTATCACAATGCTCCAGAATTCTTGTCATCATAATGTTCCATGGCCGTGTCATCACAATGCCCCATGACCCCTGTCATCACAATGTTCCATGGCCCCTGTCATCCCAGTGCTCCATGATATCTTTCTTCACAATTCTAGATGACCACTGTCATCACAATGCCTCATGACACCTGTCTTCACATTTCGCCATGGCCTTTGTCATCGCAATGCTCCATGAACCGTGTCATCACAATATTCCAGGACACTTTTCGTCACAATGATCCTTGACCACATTCATCTGAATACTCCATGGCCTATGTATTCGCAATTTTTCATGGCCCCTTAAATCAAATTGCTCCATGTTCCATTTCTAACAATGCTCCATGTCCACTGTCAACACAATGTCCCATGACTCCTTTCAACACAATGCTCCATTGCCCCTTTCATCACTATGCTCCATGATCCCTGTCATCACAATGTTCTAGAACAATTGTCATCACAATGCTCCATGACCCCTGTAATCACAATTCTCCATGCCCTTTTCATCACTGTGCTACAGAATTCTGGTCATCACAATATTCCATAACCGTGTCATCACAATGCTCTATGACCCCTGTCATCACAATGCTCCACGACACTTGTCATCACAATGATCCATGACCACATTCATCACAATGCTTCATGACCACTGTCATCACAATGCTCGATGACCCTTGTCATCACAATGCTCCATGCCGTTGTCATCAGAATGCTCCTTGGCCCCTCTAATCACAATGGACCATGCCCTTTTTATCACAATGCTCCAGAATTCTTGTCATCATAATGTTCCATGGCCGTGTCATCACAATGCCCCATGACTCCTGTCATCACAATGCCACATGACACCTGTCTTCACATTTCGCCATGGCCCTTGTCATCCCAATGCTCCATGAACCGTGTCATCACAATATTCCAGGACAATTTTCGTCACAATGATCCTTGACCACATTCATCTGAATACTCCATGGCCTATGTATTCACAATTTTTCATGACCCCTGAAATCAAATTGCTCAATGTTCCCTTTCTAACAAGGCTCCATGACCACTGTCAACACATTGTCCCATGAAGCCTGTCATCACAATGCTCCATGGCCCCTTTCATCACTATGCTCCATGATCCCTGTCTTCACAATGTTCTAGAACAATTGTCATCACAATGCCCCATGACCCCTGTCATCACAATGCTCCATGGCCCCTGTCATCCCAGTGCTCCATGATATCTTCCTTCACAATTCTAGATGACCACTGTCATCACAATGCCCCATGACACCTGTCTTCACATTTTGCCATGGCCCTTGTCATCGCAATGCTCCATGAACCGTGTCATCACAATATTCCAGGACACTTGTCGTCACAATGATCCTTGACCACATTCATCTGAATACTCCATGGCCTATGTATTCACAATTTTTCATGGCCCCTGAAATCAAATTGCTCCATGTTCCCTTTCTAACAATGCTCCATGACCACTGTCAACACAATATCCCATGGCGCCTGTCATCACAATGCTCCATGGACCCTTTCATCACTATGCTCCATGATCCCTGTCATCACAATGTTCTAGAATAATTGTCATCACAATGCTCCATGACCCCTGTAATCACAATTCTCCATGCCCTTTTCATCACTGTGCTACAGAATTCTGGTCATCACAATATTCCATAACCGTGTCATCACAATGCTCTATGACCCCTGTCATCACAATGCTCCACGACACTTGTCATCACAATGATCCATGACCACATTCATCACAATGCTTCATGACCACTGTCATCACAATGCTCGATGACCCTTGTCATCACAATGCTCCATGCCGTTGTCATCAGAATGCTCCTTGGCCCCTCTAATCACAATGGACCATGCCCTTTTTATCACAATGCTCCAGAATTCTTGTCATCATAATGTTCCATGGCCGTGTCATCACAATGCCCCATGACTCCTGTCATCACAATGCCACATGACACCTGTCTTCACATTTCGCCATGGCCCTTGTCATCCCAATGCTCCATGAACCGTGTCATCACAATATTCCAGGACAATTTTCCTCACAATTATCCTTGACCACATTCATCTGAATACTCCATGGCCTATGTATTCACAATTTTTCATGACCCCTGAAATCAAATTGCTCAATGTTCCCTTTCTAACAAGGCTCCATGACCACTGTCAACACATTGTCCCATGAAGCCTGTCATCACAATGCTCCATGGCCCCTTTCATCACTATGCTCCATGATCCCTGTCTTCACAATGTTCTAGAACAATTGTCATCACAATGCCCCATGACCCCTGTCATCACAATGCTCCATGGCCCCTGTCATCCCAGTGCTCCATGATATCTTCCTTCACAATTCTAGATGACCACTGTCATCACAATGCCCCATGACACCTGTCTTCACATTTTGCCATGGCCCTTGTCATCGCAATGCTCCATGAACCGTGTCATCACAATATTCCAGGACACTTGTCGTCACAATGATCCTTGACCACATTCATCTGAATACTCCATGGCCTATGTATTCACAATTTTTCATGGCCCCTGAAATCAAATTGCTCCATGTTCCCTTTCTAACAATGCTCCATGACCACTGTCAACACAATATCCCATGGCGCCTGTCATCACAATGCTCCATGGACCCTTTCATCACTATGCTCCATGATCCCTGTCATCACAATGTTCTAGAACAATTGTCATCACAATGCTCCATGACCCCTGTAATCACAATGCTCCATTCCCTTTTCATCACAGTGCTACAGAATTCTGGTCATCACAATATTGCATAACCGTGTCATCACAATGCTCTATGACCCCTGTCATCACAATGCTCCACGACACTTGTCATCACAATGATCCATGACCACATTCATCACAATGCTTCATGACCACTGTCATCACAATGCTCGATGACCCTTGTCATCACAATGCTCCATGCCGTTGTCATCAGAATGCTCCTTGGCACCTCTAATCACAATGGTCCATGCCCTTTTTATCACAATGCTCCAGATTTCTTGTCATCATAATGTTCCATGGCCGTGTCATCACAATGCCCCTTGACCCCTGTCATCACAAAGCCCCATGACACCTGTCTTCACATTTCGCCATGGCCCTTGTCATCGCAATGCTCCATGAACCGTGTCATCACAATATTCCAGGACACTTTTCGTCACAATGATTCTTGACCACATTCATCTGAATACTCCATGGCCTATGTATTCACAATTTTTCATGGCCCCTGAAATCAAATTGCTCCATGTTCCCTTTCTAACAATGCTCCATGACCACTGTCAACACATTGTCCCATGACGCCTGTCATCACAATGCTCCATGACCCCTTTCATCACTATGCTCCATGATCCCTGTCTTCACAATGTTCTAGAACAATTGTCATCACAATGCTCCATGACCCCTGTAATCACAATGCTCCATTCCCTTTTCATCACAGTGCTACAGAATTCTGGTCACCACAATATTCCATAACCGTGTCATCACAATGCTCTACGACACTTGTCATCACAATGATCCATGACCACATTTATCACAATGCTTCATGACCACTGTCATCACAATGCTCGATGACCCTTGTCATCACAATGCTCCATGCCGTTGTCATCAGAATGCTCCTTGGCCCCTCTAATCACAATGGTCCATGCCCTTTTTATCACAATGCTCCAGAATTCTTGTCATCATAATGTTCCATGGCCGTGTCATCACAATGCCCCATGACCCCTGTCATCACAATACTCCATGGCCCCTGTCATCCCAGTGCTCCATGATATCTTCCTTCACAATTCTAGATGACCACTGTCATCACAATGCCCCATGACACCTGTCTTCACATTTCGCCATGGCCCTTGTCATCGCAATGCTCCATGAACCGTGTCATCACAATATTCCAGGACACTTGTCGTCACAATGATCCTTGACCACATTCATCTGAATACTCCATGGCCTATGTATTCACAATTTTTCATGGCCCCTAAAATCAAATTGCTCCATGTTCCCTTTCTAACAATGCTCCATGACCACTGTCAACACAATGTCCCATGGCGCCTGTCATCACCAAGCTCCATGGACCCTTTAATCACTATGATCCATGATCCCTGTCATCACAATGTTCTAAAAAATTGTCATCACAATGCTCCATGACCCCTGTAATCACAATGCTCCATTCCCTTTTCATCACAGTGCTACAGAATTCTGGTCTTCACAATATTCCATAACCGTGTCATCCCAATGCTCTATGACCCCTGTCATCACAATGCTCCACGACACTTGTCATCACAATGATCCATGACCACATTCATCACAATGCTTCATGACCACTGTCATCACAATGCTCGATGACCCTTGTCATCACAATGCTCCATGCCGTTGTCATCAGAATGCTCCTTGGCCCCTCTAATCACAATGGTCCATGACCTTTTTATCACAATGCTCCAGAATTCTTGTCATCATAATGTTCCATGGCCGTGTCATAACAATGCCCCATGACCCCTGTCATCACAATGCTCCATGGCCCCTGTCATCCCAGTGCTCCATGATATATTTTTTCACAATTCTAGATGACCACTGTCATCACAATGCCCCATGACACCTGTCTTCACATTTCGCCATGGCCCTTGTCATCGCAATGCTCCATGAACCGTGTCATCACAATATTCCAGGACACTTTTCGTCACAATGATCCTTGACCACATTCATCTGAATACTCCATGGCCTATGTATTCACAATTGTTCATGGCCCCTGAAATCAAATTGCTCCAAGTGCCCTTTCTAACAATGCTCCATGACCACTGTCAACACAATGTCCCATGACGCCTGTCATCACAATTCTCCATGGCCCCTTTCATCACTATGCTCCATGATCCCTGTCAACATAATGTTCTAGAACAATTGTCATCACAATGCTCCATGACCCCTGTAATCACAGTGCTCCATTCCCTTTTCATCACAGTGCTACAGAATTCTGGTCATCACAATATTCCATAACCGTGTCATCACAATGCTATATGCCCCTTGTCATCACAATGCTCCACGACACTTGTCATCACAATGATCCATGACCACATTCATCACAATGCTTCATGACCACTGTCATCACAAAGCTCGATGACCCTTGTCATCACAATGCTCCATGACCTTGTCATCAGAATGCTCCTTGGCCCCTCTAATCACAATGGTCCATGCCCTTTTTATCACAATGCTCCAGAATTCTTGTCATCATAATGTTCCATGGCCGTGTCATCACAATGCCCCATGACACATGTCATCACAATGTTCCATGGCCCCTGTCATCCCAGTGCTCCATGATATCTTTCTTCACAATTCTAGATGACCACTGTCATCACAATGCCTCATGACACCTGTCTTCACATTTCGCCATGGCCCTTTTCATCGCAATGCTCCATGAACCGTGTCATCACAATATTCCAGGACACTTTTCGTCACAATGATCCTTGACCACATTCATCTGAATACTCCATGGCCTATGTATTCGCAATTGTTCATGGCCCCTGAAATCAAATTGCTCCATGTTCCTTTTCTAACAATGCTCCATGTCCACTGTCAACACAATGTCCCATGACGCCTGTCAACACAATGCTCCATTGCCCCTTACATCACTATGCTCCATGATCCCTGTCATAACAATGTTCTAGAACAATTGTCATCACAATGCTCCATGACCCCTGTAATCACAATGCTCCATGCCCTTTTCATCACTGTGCTACAGAATTCTGGTCATCACAATATTCCATAACCGTGTCATCACAATGCTCTATGACCCCTGTCATCACAATGCTCCACGACACTTGTCATCACAATGATCCATGACCACATTCATCACAATGCTTCATGACCACTATCATCACAATGCTCGATGACCCTTGTCATCACAATGCTCCATGCCGTTGTCATCAGAATGCTCCTTGGCCCTTATAATCACAATGGTCCATGACCTTTTTATCACAATGCTCCAGAATACTTGTCATCATAATGTTCCATGGTCGTGTCATCACAGTGCCCCATGACCCCTGTCATCACAATGTTCCATGGCCCCTGTCATCCCAGTGCTCCATGATATCTTTCTTCACAATTCTAGATGACCACTGTCATCACAATGCCCCATGACACCTGTCTTCACATTTCGCCATGGCCCTTGTCATTCCAATGCTCCATGAACCGTGTCATCACAATATTCCAGGAAAATTTTCGTCACAATGATCCTTGACCACATTCCTCTGAATACTCCATGGCCTATGTATTCACAATTTTTCATGACCCCTGAAATCAAATTGCTTCATGTTCCCTTTCTAACAAGGTTCCATGACCACTGTCAACACATTGTCCCATGACGCCTGTCATCACAATGCTCCATGGCCCCTTTCATCACTATGCTCCATGATCCCTGTCTTCACAATGTTCTAGAACAATTGTCATCACAATGCTCCATGACCCCTGTAATCACAATGCTCCATTCCCTTTTCATCACAGTGCTACAGAATTCTGGTCATCACAATATTCCATAACCGTGTCATCACAATGCTCTACGACACTTGTCATCACAATGATCCATGACCACATTTATCACAATGCTTCATGACCACTGTCATCACAATGCTCGATGACCCTTGTCATCACAATGCTCCATGCCGTTGTCATCAGAATGCTCCTTGGCCCCTCTAATCACAATGGTCCATGCCCTTTTTATCACAATGCTCCAGAATTCTTGTCATCATAATGTTCCATGGCCGTGTCATCACAATGCCCCATGACCCCTGTCATCACAATACTCCATGGCCCCTGTCATCCCAGTGCTCCATGATATCTTCCTTCACAATTCTAGATGACCACTGTCATCACAATGCCCCATGACACCTGTCTTCACATTTCGCCATGGCCCTTGTCATCGCAATGCTCCATGAACCGTGTCATCACAATATTCCAGGACACTTGTCGTCACAATGATCCTTGACCACATTCATCTGAATACTCCATGGCCTATGTATTCACAATTTTTCATGGCCCCTAAAATCAAATTGCTCCATGTTCCCTTTCTAACAATGCTCCATGACCACTGTCAACACAATGTCCCATGGCGCCTGTCATCACCAAGCTCCATGGACCCTTTAATCACTATGATCCATGATCCCTGTCATCACAATGTTCTAAAAAATTGTCATCACAATGCTCCATGACCCCTGTAATCACAATGCTCCATTCCCTTTTCATCACAGTGCTACAGAATTCTGGTCTTCACAATATTCCATAACCGTGTCATCCCAATGCTCTATGACCCCTGTCATCACAATGCTCCACGACACTTGTCATCACAATGATCCATGACCACATTCATCACAATGCTTCATGACCACTGTCATCACAATGCTCGATGACCCTTGTCATCACAATGCTCCATGCCGTTGTCATCAGAATGCTCCTTGGCCCCTCTAATCACAATGGTCCATGACCTTTTTATCACAATGCTCCAGAATTCTTGTCATCATAATGTTCCATGGCCGTGTCATAACAATGCCCCATGACCCCTGTCATCACAATGCTCCATGGCCCCTGTCATCCCAGTGCTCCATGATATATTTTTTCACAATTCTAGATGACCACTGTCATCACAATGCCCCATGACACCTGTCTTCACATTTCGCCATGGCCCTTGTCATCGCAATGCTCCATGAACCGTGTCATCACAATATTCCAGGACACTTTTCGTCACAATGATCCTTGACCACATTCATCTGAATACTCCATGGCCTATGTATTCACAATTGTTCATGGCCCCTGAAATCAAATTGCTCCAAGTGCCCTTTCTAACAATGCTCCATGACCACTGTCAACACAATGTCCCATGACGCCTGTCATCACAATTCTCCATGGCCCCTTTCATCACTATGCTCCATGATCCCTGTCAACATAATGTTCTAGAACAATTGTCATCACAATGCTCCATGACCCCTGTAATCACAGTGCTCCATTCCCTTTTCATCACAGTGCTACAGAATTCTGGTCATCACAATATTCCATAACCGTGTCATCACAATGCTATATGCCCCTTGTCATCACAATGCTCCACGACACTTGTCATCACAATGATCCATGACCACATTCATCACAATGCTTCATGACCACTGTCATCACAAAGCTCGATGACCCTTGTCATCACAATGCTCCATGACCTTGTCATCAGAATGCTCCTTGGCCCCTCTAATCACAATGGTCCATGCCCTTTTTATCACAATGCTCCAGAATTCTTGTCATCATAAAGTTCCATGGCCGTGTCATCACAATGCCCCATGACACATGTCATCACAATGTTCCATGGCCCCTGTCATCCCAGTGCTCCATGATATCTTTCTTCACAATTCTAGATGACCACTGTCATCACAATGCCTCATGACACCTGTCTTCACATTTCCCCATGGGCCTTTTCATCGCAATGCTCCATGAACCGTGTCATCACAATATTCCAGGACACTTTTCGTCACAATGATCCTTGACCACATTCATCTGAATATTCCATGGCCTATGTATTCGCAATTTTTCATGGCCCCTGAAGTCAAATTGCTCCATGTTCCATTTCTAACAATGCTCCATGTCCACTGTCAACACAATGTCCCATGACGCCTGTCAACACAATGCTCCATTGCCCCTTTCATCACTATGCTCCATGATCACTGTCATCACAATGTTCTAGAACAATTGTCATCACAATGCTCCATGACCCCTGTAATCACAATGCTCCATGCCCTTTTCATCACTCTGCTACAGAATTCTGGTCATCACAATATTCCATAACCATGTCATCACAATGCTCTATGACCCCTGTCATCACAATGCTCCACGACACTTGTCATCACAATGATCCATGACCACATTCATCACAATGCTTCATGACCACTATCATCACAATGCTCGATGACCCTTGTCATCACAATGCTCCATGCCGTTGTCATCAGAATGCTCCTTGGCCCCTATAATCACAATGGTCCATGACCTTTTTATCACAATGCTCCAGAATACTTGTCATCATAATGTTCCATGGTCGTGTCATCACAGTGCCCCATGACCCCTGTCATCACAATGTTCCATGGCCCCTGTCATCCCAGTGCTCCATGATATCTTTCTTCACAATTCTAGATGACCACTGTCATCACAATGCCCCATGACACCTGTCTTCACATTTCGCCATGGCCCTTGTCATCCCAATGCTCCATGAACCGTGTCATCACAATATTCCAGGACAATTTTCGTCACAATGATCCTTGACCACATTCCTCTGAATACTCCATGGCCTATGTATTCACAATTTTTCATGACCACTGAAATCAAATTGCTCCATGTTCCCTTTCTAACAAGGTTCCATGACCACTGTCAACACATTGTCCCATGACGCCTGTCATCACAATGCTCCATGGCCCCTTTCATCACTATGCTCCATGATCCCTGTCTTCACAATGTTCTAGAACAATTGTCATCACAATGCTCCATGACCCCTGTAATCACAATGCTCCATTCCCTTTTCATCACAGTGCTACAGAATTCTGGTCATCACAATATTCCATAACCGTGTCATCACAATGCTCTACGACACATGTCATCACAATGATCCATGACCACATTTATCACAATGCTTCATGACCACTGTCATCACAATGCTCGATGACCCTTGTCATCACAATGCTCCATGCCGTTGTCATCAGAATGCTCCTTGGCCCCTCTAATCACAATGGTCCATGCCCTTTTTATCACAATGCTCCAGAATTCTTGTCATCATAATGTTCCATGGCCGTGTCATCACAATGCCCCATGACCCCTGTCATCACAATGCTCCATGGCCCCTGTCATCCCAGTGCTCCATGATATCTTCCTTCACAATTCTAGATGACCACTGTCATCACAATGCCCCATGACACCTGTCCTCACATTTCGCCATGGCCCTTGTCATCGCAATGCTCCATGAACCGTGTCATCACAATATTCCAGGACACTTGTCGTCACAATGATCCTTGACCACATTCATCTGAATACTCCATGGCCTATGTATTCACAATTTTTCATGGCCCCTAAAATCAAATTGCTCCATGTTCCCTTTCTAACAATGCTCCATGACCACTGTCAAAACAATGTCCCATGACGCCTGTCATCCCAATGCTCCATGGCCCCTTTCATCACTATGCTCCATGATCCCTGTCATCACAATGTTCTAGAACAATTGTCATCACAATGCTCCATGACCCCTGTAATCACAATGCTCCATTCCCTTTTCATCACTGTGCTACAGAATTCAGGTCATCACAATATTCCATAACCGTTTAATCACAATGCTCTATGACCCCTGTCATCACAATGCTCCACGACACTTGTCATCACAATGATCCATGACCACATTCATCACAATGCTTCATGACCACTGTCATCACAATGCTCGATGACCCTTGTCATCACAATGCTCCATGCCGTTGTCATCAGAATGCTCCTTGGCCCCTCTAATCACAATGGTCCATGCCCTTTTTATCACAATGCTCCAGAATTCTTGTCATCATAATGTTCCATGGCCGTGTCATCACAATGCCCCATGACTCCTGTCATCACAATGCCCCATGACACCTGTCTTCACATTTCGCCATGGCCCTTGTCATCGCAATGCTCCATGAACCGTGTCATCACAATATTCCAGGACACTTTTCGTCACAATGATCCTTGACCACATTCATCTGAATACACCATGGCCTATGTATTCACAATTTTTCATGGCCCCTGAAATCTAATTGCTCCATGTTCCCTTTCTAACAATGCTCCATGACCACTGTCAACACAATGTCCCATGACGCCTGTCATCCCAATGCTCCATGGCCCCTTTCATCACTATGCTCCATGATTCCTGTCATCACAATGTTCTAGAACAATTGTCAACACAATGCTCCGTGACCCCTGTAATCACAATGCTCCATTCCCTTTTCATCACAGTGCTACAGAATTCTGGTCATCACAATATTCCATAACCGTGTCATCACAATGCTCTATGACCCCTGTCATCACAATGCTCCACGACACTTGTCATCACAATGATCCATGACCACATTCATCACAATGCTTCATGACCACTGTCATCACAAAGCTCGATGACCCTTGTCATCACAATGCTCCATGACCTTGTCATCAGAATGCTTCTTGGCCCCTCTAATCACAATGGTCCATGCCCTTTTTATCACAATGGTCCAGAATTCTTTTCATCATAATGTTCCATGGCCGTGTCATCACAATGCCCCATGAACCCTGTCATCACAATGTTCCATCGCCCCTGTCATCCCAGTGCTCCATGATATCTTTCTTCACAATTCTAGATGACCACTGTCATCACAATGCCTCATGACACCTGTCTTCACATTTCGCCATGGCCCTTTTCATCGCAATGCTCCATGAACCGTGTCATCACAATATTCCAGGACAAATTTCGTCACAATGATCCTTGACCACATTCATCTGAATACTCCATGGCCTATGTATTCACAATTTTTCATGACCCCTGAAATCAAATTGCTCCATGTTCCATTTCTAACAAGGCTCCATGACCACTGTCAACACATTGTCCCATGAAGCCTGTCATCACAATGCTCCATGGCCCCTTTCATCACTATGCTCCATGATCCCTGTCTTCACAATGTTGTAGAACAATTGTCATCACAATGCTCCATGACCCCTGTAATCACAATGCTCCATTCCCTTTTCATCACAGTGCTACAGAATTCTGGTCATCACAATATTCCATAACCGTGTCATCACAATGCTCTATGACACTTGTCATCACAATGCTCCACGAGACTTGTCATCACAATGATCCATGACCACATTCATCACAATGCTTCATGACCACTGTCACCACAATGCTCGATGACCCTTGTCATCACAATGCTCCATGCCGTTGTCATCAGAATGCTCCTTGGCCCCTCTAATCACAATGGTCCATGCCCTTTTTATCACAATGCTCCAGAATTCTTGTCATCATAATGTTCCATGGCCGTGTCATCACAATGCCCCATGACCCCTGTCATCACAATGCTCCATGGCCCCTGTCATCCCAGTGCTCCATGATATCTTCCTTCAAAATTCTAGATGACCACTGTCATCACAATGCCCCATGACAACTGTCTTCACATTTCGCCATGGCCCTTGTCATCGCAATGCTCCATGAACCGTGTCATCAGAATATTCCAGGACACTTGTCGTCACAATGATCCTTGACCACATTCATCTGAATACTCCATGGCCTATGTATTCACAATTTTTCATGGCCCCTGAAATCAAATTGCTCCATGTTCCCTTTCTAACAATGCTCCATGACCACTGTCAACACAATATCCCATGGCGCCTGTCATCACAATGCTCCATGGACCCTTTCATCACTATGCTCCATGATCCCTGTCATCACAATGTTCTAGAACAATTGTCATCACAATGCTCCATGACCCCTGTAATCACAGTGCTCCATTCCCTTTTCATCACAGTGCTACAGAATTCTGGTCATCACAATATTCCATAACCGTGTCATCACAATGCTATATGCCACTTGTCATCACAATGCTCCACGACACTTGTCATCACAATGATCCATGACCACATTCATCACAATGCTTCATGACCACTGTCATCACAAAGCTCGATGACCCTTGTCATCACAATGCTCCATGACCTTGTCATCAGAATGCTCCTTGGCCCCTGTAATCACAATGGTCCATGCCCTTTTTATCACAATGCTCCAGAATTCTTGTCATCATAATGTTCCATGGCCGTGTCATCACAATGCCCCATGACCCCTGTCATCACAATGTTCCATGGCCCCTGTCATCCCAGTGCTCCATGATATCTTTCTTCACAATTCTAGATGACCGCTGTCATCACAATGCCTCATGACACCTGTCTTCACATTTCGCCATGGCCTTTGTCATCGCAATGCTCCATGAACCGTGTCATCACAATATTCCAGGACACTTTTCGTCACAATGATCCTTGACCACATTCATCTGAATACTCCATGGCCTATGTATTCGCAATTTTTCATGGCCCCTGAAATCAAATTGCTCCATGTTCCATTTCTAACAATGCTCCATGTCCACTGTCAACACAATGTCCCATGACTCCTTTCAACACAATGCTCCATTGCCCCTTTCATCACTATGCTCCATGATCCCTGTCATCACAATGTTCTAGAACAATTGTCATCACAATGCTCCATGACCCCTGTAATCACAATGCTCCATGCCCTTTTCATCACTGTGCTACAGAATTCTGGTCATCACAATATTCCATAACCGTGTCATCACAATGCTCTATGACCCCTGTCATCACAATGCTCCACGACACTTGTCATCACAATGATCCATGACCACATTCATCACAATGCTTCATGACCACTGTCATCACAAAGCTCGATGACCCTTGTCATCACAATGCTCCATGACCTTGTCATCAGAATGCTTCTTGGCCCCTCTAATCACAATGGTCCATGCCCTTTTTATCACAATGGTCCAGAATTCTTGTCATCATAATGTTCCATGGCCGTGTCATCACAATGCCCCATGAACCCTGTCATCACAATGTTCCATCGCCCCTGTCATCCCAGTGCTCCATGATATCTTTCTTCACAATTCTAGATGACCACTGTCATCACAATGCCTCATGACACCTGTCTTCACATTTCGCCATGGCCCTTTTCATCGCAATGCTCCATGAACCGTGTCATCACAATATTCCAGGACAAATTTCGTCACAATGATCCTTGACCACATTCATCTGAATACTCCATGGCCTATGTATTCACAATTTTTCATGACCCCTGAAATCAAATTGCTCCATGTTCCATTTCTAACAAGGCTCCATGACCACTGTCAACACATTGTCCCATGAAGCCTGTCATCACAATGCTCCATGGCCCCTTTCATCACTATGCTCCATGATCCCTGTCTTCACAATGTTGTAGAACAATTGTCATCACAATGCTCCATGACCCCTGTAATCACAATGCTCCATTCCCTTTTCATCACAGTGCTACAGAATTCTGGTCATCACGATATTCCATAACCGTGTCATCACAATGCTCTATGACCCTTGTCATCACAATGCTCCACGAGACTTGTCATCACAATGATCCATGACCACATTCATCACAATGCTTCATGACCACTGTCATCACAATGCTCGATGACCCTTGTCATCACAATGCTCCATGCCGTTGTCATCAGAATGCTCCTTGGCCCCTCTAATCACAATGGTCCATGCCCTTTTTATCACAATGCTCCAGAATTCTTGTCATCATAATGTTCCATGGCCGTGTCATCACAATGCCCCATGACCCCTGTCATCACAATGCTCCATGGCCCCTGTCATCCCAGTGCTCCATGATATCTTCCTTCAAAATTCTAGATGACCACTGTCATCACAATGCCCCATGACAACTGTCTTCACATTTCGCCATGGCCCTTGTCATCGCAATGCTCCATGAACCGTGTCATCACAATATTCCAGGACACTTGTCGTCACAATGATCCTTGACCACATTCATCTGAATACTCCATGGCCTATGTATTCACAATTTTTCATGGCCCCTGAAATCAAATTGCTCCATGTTCCCTTTCTAACAATGCTCCATGACCACTGTCAACACAATATCCCATGGCGCCTGTCATCACAATGCTCCATGGACCCTTTCATCACTATGCTCCATGATCCCTGTCATCACAATGTTCTAGAACAATTGTCATCACAATGCTCCATGACCCCTGTAATCACAGTGCTCCATTCCCTTTTCATCACAGTGCTACAGAATTCTGGTCATCACAATATTCCATAACCGTGTCATCACAATGCTATATGCCACTTGTCATCACAATGCTCCACGACACTTGTCATCACAATGATCCATGACCACATTCATCACAATGCTTCATGACCACTGTCATCACAAAGCTCGATGACCCTTGTCATCACAATGCTCCATGACCTTGTCATCAGAATGCTCCTTGGCCCCTCTAATCACAATGGTCCATGCCCTTTTTATCACAATGCTCCAGAATTCTTGTCATCATAATGTTCCATGGCCGTGTCATCACAATGCCCCATGACCCCTGTCATCACAATGTTCCATGGCCCCTGTCATCCCAGTGCTCCATGATATCTTTCTTCACAATTCTAGATGACCACTGTCATCACAATGCCTCATGACACCTGTCTTCACATTTCGCCATGGCCTTTGTCATCGCAATGCTCCATGAACCGTGTCATCACAATATTCCAGGACACTTTTCGTCACAATGATCCTTGACCACATTCATCTGAATACTCCATGGCCTATGTATTCGCAATTTTTCATGGCCCCTGAAATCAAATTGCTCCATGTTCCATTTCTAACAATGCTCCATGTCCACTGTCAACACAATGTCCCATGACTCCTTTCAACACAATGCTCCATTGCCCCTTTCATCACTATGCTCCATGATCCCTGTCATCACAATGTTCTAGAACAATTGTCATCACAATGCTCCATGACCCCTGTAATCACAATGCTCCATGCCCTTTTCATCACTGTGCTACAGAATTCTGGTCATCACAATATTCCATAACCGTGTCATCACAATGCTCTATGACCCCTGTCATCACAATGCTCCACGACACTTGTCATCACAATGATCCATGACCACATTCATCACAATGCTTCATGACCACTGTCATCACAATGCTCGATGACCCTTGTCATCACAATGCTCCATGCCGTTGTCATCAGAATGCTCCTTGGCCCCTCTAATCACAATGGTCCATGCCCTTTTATCACAATGCTCCAGAATTCTTGTCATTATAATGTTCCATGGCCGTGTCATCACAATGCCCCATGACCCCTCTCACCACAATGCTCCATGGCCCCTGTCATCCCACTGCTCCATGATATCTTTCTTCACAATTCTAGAGGACCACTGTCTTCACAAAGCCCCATGACACCTGTCTTCACATTTCGCCATGGCCCTTGTCATCCCAATGCTCCATGAACCGTGTCATCACAATATTCCAGGACAATTTTCGTCACAATGATCCTTGACCACATTCCTCTGAATACTCCATGGCCTATGTATTCACAATTTTTCATGACCCCTGAAATCAAATTGCTCCATGTTCCCTTTCTAACAAGGTTCCATGACCACTGTCAACACATTGTCCCATGACGCCTGTCATCACAATGCTCCATGGCCCCTTTCATCACTATGCTCCATGATCCCTGTCTTCACAATGTTCTAGAACAATTGTCATCACAATGCTCCATGACCCCTGTAATCACAATGCTCCATTCCCTTTTCATCACAGTGCTACAGAATTCTGGTCATCACAATATTCCATAACCGTGTCATCACAATGCTCTACGACACTTGTCATCACAATGATCCATGACCACATTTATCACAATGCTTCATGACCACTGTCATCACAATGCTCGATGACCCTTGTCATCACAATGCTCCATGCCGTTGTCATCAGAATGCTCCTTCGCCCCTCTAATCACAATGGTCCATGCCCTTTTTATCACAATGCTCCAGAATTCTTGTCATCATAATGTTCCATGGCCGTGTCATCACAATGCCCCATGACCCCTGTCATCACAATGCTCCATGGCCCCTGTCATCCCAGTGCTCCATGATATCTTCCTTCACAATTCTAGATGACCACTGTCATCACAATGCCCCATGACACCTGTCTTCACATTTCGCCATGGCCCTTGTCATCGCAATGCTCCATGAACCGTGTCATCACAATATTCCAGGACACTTGTCGTCACAATGATCCTTGACCACATTCATCTGAATACTCCATGGCCTATGTATTCCCAATTTTTCATGGCCCCTAAAATCAAATTGCTCCATGTTCCCTTTCTAAAAATGCTCCATGACCACTGTCAACACAATGTCCCATGGCGCCTGTCATCACAAAGCTCCATGGACCCTTTAATCACTATGATCCATGATCCCTGTCATCACAATGTTCTAGAACAATTGTCATCACAATGCTCCATGACCCCTGTAATCACAATGCTCCATTCCCTTTTCATCACTGTGCTACAGAATTCTGGTCATCACAATATTCCATAACCGTTTCATCACAATGCTCTATGACCCCTGTCATCACAATGCTCCACGACACTTGTCATCACAATGATCCATGACCACATTCATCACAATGCTTCATGACCACTGTCATCACAATGCTCGATGACCCTTTTCATCACAATGCTCCATGCCGTTGTCATCAGAATGCTCCTTGGCCCCTCTAATCACAATGGTCCATGCCCTTTTTATCACAATGCTCCAGAATTCTTGTCATCATAATGTTCCATGGCCGTGTCATCACAATGCCCCATGACTCCTGTCATCACAATGCCCCATGACACCTGTCTTCACATTTCGCCATGGCCCTTGTCATCGCAATGCTCCATGAACCGTGTCATCACAATATTCCAGGACACTTTTCGTCACAATGATCCTTGACCACATTCATCTGAATACTCCATGGCCTATGTATTCACAATTTTTCATGGCCCCTGAAATCTAATTGCTCCATGTTCCCTTTCTAACAATGCTCCATGACCACTGTCAACACAATGTCCCATGACGCCTGTCATCCCAATGCTCCATGGCCCCTTTCATCACTATGCTCCATGATCCCTGTCATCACAATGTTCTAGAACAATTGTCAACACAATGCTCCGTGACCCCTGTAATCACAATGCTCCATTCCCTTTTCATCACAGTGCTACAGAATTCTGGTCATCACAATATTCCATAACCGTGTCATCACAATGCTCTATGACCCCTGTCATCACAATGCTCCACGAAACTTGTCATCACAATGATCCATGACCACATTCATCACAATGCTTCATGACCACTGTCATCACAAAGCTCGATGACCCTTGTCATCACAATGCTTCATGACCTTGTCATCAGAATGCTTCTTGGCCCCTCTAATCACAATGGTCCATGCCCTTTTTATCACAATGGTCCAGAATTCTTGTCATCATAATGTTCCATGGCCGTGTCATCACAATGCCCCATGACCCCTGTCATCACAATGTTCCATCGCCCCTGTCATCCCAGTGCTCCATGATATCTTTCTTCACAATTCTAGATGACCACTGTCATCACAATGCCTCATGACACCTGTCTTCACATTTCGCCATGGCCCTTTTCATCGCAATGCTCCATGAACCGTGTCATCACAATATTCCAGGACAAATTTCGTCACAATGATCCTTGACCACATTCATCTGAATACTCCATGGCCTATGTATTCGCAATTTTTCATGGCCCCTGAAATCAAATTGCTCCATGTTCCATTTCTAACAATGCTCCATGTCCACTGTCAACACAATGTCCCATGACGCCTGTCAAAACAATGCTCCATTGCCCCTTTCATCACTAAGCTCCATGATCCCTGTCATCACAATGTTCTAGAACAATTGTCATCACAATGCTCCATGACCCCTGTAATCACAATGCTCCATGCCCTTTTCATCACTGTGCTACAGAATTCTGGTCATCACAATATTCCATAACCGTGTCATCACAATGCTCTATGACTCCTGTCATCACAATGCTCTACGACACTTGTCATCACAATGATCCATGACCACATTCATCACAATGCTTCATGACCACTTTCATCACAATGCTCGATGACCCTTGTCATCACAATGCTCCATGCCGTTGTCATCAGAATGCTCCTTGGCCCCTATAATCACAATGTTCCATGACATGTTTATCACAATGCTCCAGAATACTTGTCATCATAATGTTCAATGGTCGTGTCATCACAGTGCCCCATGACCCCTGTAATCACAATGTTCCATGGCCCCTGTCATCCCAGTGTTCCATGATATCTTTCTTCACAATTCTAGATGACCACTGTCATCACAATGCCCCATGACACCTGTCTTCACATTTCGCCATGGCCCTTGTCATCCCAATGCTCCATGAACCGTGTCATCACAATATTCCAGGACAATTTTCGTCACAATGATCCTTGACCACATTCATCTGAATACTCCATGGCCTATGTATTCACAATTTTTCATGACCCCTGAAATCAAATTGCTCCATGTTCCCTTTCTAACAAGGCACCATGACCACTGTCAACACATTGTCCCATGAAGCCTGTCATCACAATGCTCCATGGCCCCTTTCATCACTATGCTCCATGATCCCTGTCTTCACAATGTTGTAGAACAATTGTCATCACAATGCTCCATGACCCCTGTAATCACAATGCTCCATTCCCTTTTCATCACAGTGCTACAGAATTCTGGTCATCACAATATTCCATAACCGTGTCATCACAATGCTCTATGACCCCTGTCATCACAATGCTCCACGAGACTTGTCATCACAATGATCCATGACCACATTCATCACAATGCTTCATGACCACTGTCATCACAATGCTCGATGACCCTTGTCATCACAATGCTCCATGCCGTTGTCATCAGAATGCTCCTTGGCCCCTCTAATCACAATGGTCCATGCCCTTTTTATCACAATGCTCCAGAATTCTTGTCATCATACTGTTCCATGGCCGTGTCATCACAATGCCCCATGACCCCTGTCATCACAATGTTCCATGGCCCCTGTCATCCCAGTGCTCCATGATATCTTTCTTCACAATTCTAGATGACCACTGTCATCACAATGCCCCATGACACCTGTCTTCACATTTCGCCATGGCCCTTGTCATCGCAACGCTCCATGAACCGTGTCATCACAATATTCCAGGACACTTGTCGTCACAATGATCCTTGACCACATTCATCTGAATACTCCATGGCCTATGTATTCGCAATTTTTCATGGCCCCTGAAATCAAATTGCTCCATGTTCCATTTCTAACAATGCTCCATGTCCACTGTCAACACAATGTCCCATGACTCCTTTCAACACAATGCTCCATTGCCCCTTTCATCACTATGCTCCATGATCCCTGTCATCACAATGTTCTAGAACAATTGTCATCACAATGCTCCATGACCCCTGTAATCACAATGCTCCATGCCCTTTTCATCACTGTGCTACAGAATTCTGGTCATCACAATATTCCATAACCGTGTCATCACAAAGCTCTATGACCCCTGTCATCACAATGCTCCACGACACTTGTCATCACAATGATCCATGACCACATTCATCACAATGCTTCATGACCAATGTCATCACAATGCTCGATGACCCTTGTCATCACAATGCTCCATGCCGTTGTCATCAGAATGCTCCTTGGCCCCTCTAATCACAATGGTCCATGCCCTTTTTATCACAATGCTCCAGAATTCTTGTCATCATAATGTTCCATGGCCGTGTCATCACAATGCCCCATGACTCCTGTCATCACAATGCCCCATGACACCTGTCTTCACATTTCGCCATGGCCCTTGTCATCCCAATGCTCCATGAACCGTGTCATCACAATATTCCAGGACAATTTTCGTCACAATAATCCTTGACCACATTCATCTGAATACTCCATGGCCTATGTATTCACAATTTTTCATGACCCCTGAAATCAAATTGCTCCATGTTCCCTTTCTAACAAGGCTCCATGACCACTGTCAACACATTGTCCCATGAAGCCTGTCATCACAATGCTCCATGGCCCCTTTCATCACTATGCTCCATGATCCCTGTCTTCACAATGTTCTAGAACAATTGTCATCACAATGCTCCATGACCCCTGTAATCACAATGCTCCATTCCCTTTTCATCACAGTGCTACAGAATTCTGGTCATCACAATATTCCATAACCGTGTCATCACAATGCTCTATGACCCCTGTCATCACAATGCTCCACGAGACTTGTCATCACAATGATCCATGACCACATTCATCACAATGCTTCATGACCACTGTCATCACAATGCTCGATGACCCTTGTCATCACAATGCTCCATGCCGTTGTCATCAGAATGCTCTTTGGCCCCTCTAATCACAATGGTCCATGCCCTTTTTATCACAATGCTCCAGAATTCTTGTCATCATAATGTTCCATGGCCGTGTCATCACAATGCCCCATGACCCCTGTCATCACAATGCTCCATGGCCCCTGTCATCCCAGTGCTCCATGATATCTTCCTTCACAATTCTAGATGACCACTGTCATCACAATGCCCCATGACACCTGTCTTCACATTTCGCCATGGCCCTTGTCATCGCAATGCTCCATGAACCGTGTCATCACAATATTCCAGGACACTTGTCGTCACAATGATCCTTGACCACATTCATCTGAATACTCCATGGCCTATGTATTCACAATTTTTCATGGCCCCTGAAATCAAATTGCTCCATGTTCCCTTTCTAACAATGCTCCATGACCACTGTCAACACAATATCCCATGGCGCCTGTCATCACAATGCTCCATGGACCCTTTCATCACTATGCTCCATGATCCCTGTCATCACAATGTTCTAGAACAATTGTCATCACAATGCTCCATGACCCCTGTAATCACAATGCTCCATTCCCTTTTCATCACAGTGCTACAGAATTCTGGTCATCACAATATTCCATAACCGTGTCATCACAATGCTCTATGACCCCTGTCATCACAATGCTCCACGACACTTGTCATCACAATGATCCATGACCACATTCATCACAATGCTTCATGACCACTGTCATCACAATGCTCGATGACACTTGTCATCACAATGCTCCGTGCCGTTGTCATCAGAATGCTCCTTGGCCCCTCTAATCACAATGGTCCATGCCCTTTTTATCACAATGCTCCAGAATTCTTGTCATCATAATGTTCCATGGCCGTGTCATCACAATGCCCCATGACCCCTGTCATCACAATGCTCCATGGCCCCTGTCATCCCACTGCTCCATGATATCTTTCTTCACAATTCTAGAGGACCACTGTCATCACAATGCCCCATGACACCTGTCTTCACATTTCGCCATGGCCCTTGTCATCGCAATGCTCCATGAACCGTGTCATCTCAATATTCCAGGACACGTCGTCACAATGATCCTTGACCACATTCATCTGAATACTCCATGGCCTATGTATTCACAATTTTTCATGGCCCCTGAAATCAAATTGCTCCAATTTCCCTTTCTAACAATGCTCCATGACCACTGTCAACACATTGTCCCATGACGCCTGTCATCACAATGCTCCATGGCCCTTTCATCACTATGCTCCATGATCCCTGTCTTCACAATGTTGTAAACAATTGTCATCACAATGCTACATGACCCCTGTAATCACAATGCTCCATTCCCTTTTCATCACAGTGCTACAGAATTCTGGTCATCACAATATTCCATAACCGTGTCATCACAATGCTCTATGACCCCTGTCATCACAATGCTCCACGACACTTGTCATCACAATGATTCATGACCACATTGATCTGAATACTCCATGGCCTATGTATTCACAATTTTTCATGGCCCCTGAAATCAAATTGCTCCATGTTCCCTTTCTAACAATGCTCCATGACCACTGTCAACACATTGTCCCATGACATCTGTCATCACAATGCTCCATGGCCCTTTCATCACTATGCTCCATGATCCCTGTCTTCACAATGTTCTAGAACAATTGTCATCACAGGGCTCCATGACCCATGTAATCACAATGCTCCATTCCCTTTTCATCACACTGCTACAGAATTTTGGTCATCACAAAATTCCATAACCGTGTCATCACAATGCTCTATGACCCCTGTCATCACAATGCTCCACGACACTTGTCATCACAATGATCCATGACCACATTCATCACAATGCTTCATGACCACTGTCATCACAATGCTCGATGACCCTTGTCATCACAATGCTCCATGCCGTTGTCATCAGAATGCTCCTTGGCCACTCTAATCACAATGGTCCATGCCCTTTTTATCACAATGCTCCAGACTTCTTGTCATCATAATGTTCCATGGCCGTGTCATCACAATGCCCCATGAACCCTGTCATCACAATGCTCCAAGGCCCCTGTCATCCCAGTGCTCCATGATATCTTTCTTCACAATTCTAGATGACCACTGTCATCACAATGCCCCATGACACCTGTCTTCACATTTCGCCATGGCCCTTGTCATCGTAATGCTCCATGAACCGTGTCATCACAATATTCCAGGACACATTTCGTCACAATAATCCTTGACCACATTTATCTGAATACCCCATGGCCTATGTATTCACAATTTTTCATGGCCCCTGAAATCAAATTGCTCCATGTTCCCTTTCTAACAATGCTCCATGACCACTGTCAACACAATGTCCCATGACGCCTGTCATCACAATGCTCCATGGCCCCTTTCATCACTATGCTCCATGATCCCTGTCATCACAATGTTCTAGAACAATTGTCATCACAATGCTCCATGACCCCTGTAATCACAATGCTCCATTCCCTTTTCATCACAGTGCTACAGTATTCTGGTCATCACAATATTCCATAAATGTGTCATCACAATGCTCTATGACCCCTGTATCACAATGCTCCACGACACTTCTCATCACAATGATCCATAACCACATTCATCACAATGCTTCATGACCACTGTCATCACAATGCTCGATGACCCTTGTCATCACAATGCTTCATGACCTTGTCATCAGAATGCTTCTTGGCCCCTCTAATCACAATGGTCCATGCCCTTTTTATCACAATGGTCCAGAATTCTTGTCATCATAATGTTCCATGGCCGTGTCATCACAATGCCCCATGACCCCTGTCATCACAATGTTCCATCGCCCCTGTCATCCCAGTGCTCCATGATATCTTTCTTCACAATTCTAGATGACCACTGTCATCACAATGCCTCATGACACCTGTCTTCACATTTCGCCATGGCCCTTTTCATCGCAATGCTCCATGAACCGTGTCATCACAATATTCCAGGACAAATTTCGTCACAATGATCCTTGACCACATTCATCTGAATACTCCATGGCCTATGTATTCGCAATTTTTCATGGCCCCTGAAATCAAATTGCTCCATGTTCCATTTCTAACAATGCTCCATGTCCACTGTCAACACAATGTCCCATGACGCCTGTCAAAACAATGCTCCATTGCCCCTTTCATCACTAAGCTCCATGATCCCTGTCATCACAATGTTCTAGAACAATTGTCATCACAATGCTCCATGACCCCTGTAATCACAATGCTCCATGCCCTTTTCATCACTGTGCTACAGAATTCTGGTCATCACAATATTCCATAACCGTGTCATCACAATGCTCTATGACTCCTGTCATCACAATGCTCTACGACACTTGTCATCACAATGATCCATGACCACATTCATCACAATGCTTCATGACCACTTTCATCACAATGCTCGATGACCCTTGTCATCACAATGCTCCATGCCGTTGTCATCAGAATGCTCCTTGGCCCCTATAATCACAATGTTCCATGACATGTTTATCACAATGCTCCAGAATACTTGTCATCATAATGTTCAGTGGTCGTGTCATCACAGTGCCCCATGACCCCTGTAATCACAATGTTCCATGGCCCCTGTCATCCCAGTGTTCCATGATATCTTTCTTCACAATTCTAGATGACCACTGTCATCACAATGCCCCATGACACCTGTCTTCACATTTCGCCATGGCCCTTGTCATCCCAATGCTCCATGAACCGTGTCATCACAATATTCCAGGACAATTTTCGTCACAATGATCCTTGACCACATTCATCTGAATACTCCATGGCCTATGTATTCACAATTTTTCATGACCCCTGAAATCAAATTGCTCCATGTTCCCTTTCTAACAAGGCACCATGACCACTGTCAACACATTGTCCCATGAAGCCTGTCATCACAATGCTCCATGGCCCCTTTCATCACTATGCTCCATGATCCCTGTCTTCACAATGTTGTAGAACAATTGTCATCACAATGCTCCATGACCCCTGTAATCACAATGCTCCATTCCCTTTTCATCACAGTGCTACAGAATTCTGGTCATCACAATATTCCATAACCGTGTCATCACAATGCTCTATGACCCCTGTCATCACAATGCTCCACGAGACTTGTCATCACAATGATCCATGACCACATTCATCACAATGCTTCATGACCACTGTCATCACAATGCTCGATGACCCTTGTCATCACAATGCTCCATGCCGTTGTCATCAGAATGCTCCTTGGCCCCTCTAATCACAATGGTCCATGCCCTTTTTATCACAATGCTCCAGAATTCTTGTCATCATACTGTTCCATGGCCGTGTCATCACAATGCCCCATGACCCCTGTCATCACAATGTTCCATGGCCCCTGTCATCCCAGTGCTCCATGATATCTTTCTTCACAATTCTAGATGACCACTGTCATCACAATGCCCCATGACACCTGTCTTCACATTTCGCCATGGCCCTTGTCATCGCAACGCTCCATGAACCGTGTCATCACAATATTCCAGGACACTTGTCGTCACAATGATCCTTGACCACATTCATCTGAATACTCCATGGCCTATGTATTCGCAATTTTTCATGGCCCCTGAAATCAAATTGCTCCATGTTCCATTTCTAACAATGCTCCATGTCCACTGTCAACACAATGTCCCATGACTCCTTTCAACACAATGCTCCATTGCCCCTTTCATCACTATGCTCCATGATCCCTGTCATCACAATGTTCTAGAACAATTGTCATCACAATGCTCCATGACCCCTGTAATCACAATGCTCCATGCCCTTTTCATCACTGTGCTACAGAATTCTGGTCATAACAATATTCCATAACCGTGTCATCACAAAGCTCTATGACCCCTGTCATCACAATGCTCCACGACACTTGTCATCACAATGATCCATGACCACATTCATCACAATGCTTCATGACCAATGTCATCACAATGCTCGATGACCCTTGTCATCACAATGCTCCATGCCGTTGTCATCAGAATGCTCCTTGGCCCCTCTAATCACAATGGTCCATGCCCTTTTTATCACAATGCTCCAGAATTCTTGTCATCATAATGTTCCATGGCCGTGTCATCACAATGCCCCATGACTCCTGTCATCACAATGCCCCATGACACCTGTCTTCACATTTCGCCATGGCCCTTGTCATCCCAATGCTCCATGAACCGTGTCATCACAATATTCCAGGACAATTTTCGTCACAATAATCCTTGACCACATTCATCTGAATACTCCATGGCCTATGTATTCACAATTTTTCATGACCCCTGAAATCAAATTGCTCCATGTTCCCTTTCTAACAAGGCTCCATGACCACTGTCAACACATTGTCCCATGAAGCCTGTCATCACAATGCTCCATGGCCCCTTTCATCACTATGCTCCATGATCCCTGTCTTCACAATGTTCTAGAACAATTGTCATCACAATGCTCCATGACCCCTGTAATCACAATGCTCCATTCCCTTTTCATCACAGTGCTACAGAATTCTGGTCATCACAATATTCCATAACCGTGTCATCACAATGCTCTATGACCCCTGTCATCACAATGCTCCACGAGACTTGTCATCACAATGATCCATGACCACATTCATCACAATGCTTCATGACCACTGTCATCACAATGCTCGATGACCCTTGTCATCACAATGCTCCATGCCGTTGTCATCAGAATGCTCTTTGGCCCCTCTAATCACAATGGTCCATGCCCTTTTTATCACAATGCTCCAGAATTCTTGTCATCATAATGTTCCATGGCCGTGTCATCACAATGCCCCATGACCCCTGTCATCACAATGCTCCATGGCCCCTGTCATCCCAGTGCTCCATGATATCTTCCTTCACAATTCTAGATGACCACTGTCATCACAATGCCCCATGACACCTGTCTTCACATTTCGCCATGGCCCTTGTCATCGCAATGCTCCATGAACCGTGTCATCACAATATTCCAGGACACTTGTCGTCACAATGATCCTTGACCACATTCATCTGAATACTCCATGGCCTATGTATTCACAATTTTTCATGGCCCCTGAAATCAAATTGCTCCATGTTCCCTTTCTAACAATGCTCCATGACCACTGTCAACACAATATCCCATGGCGCCTGTCATCACAATGCTCCATGGACCCTTTCATCACTATGCTCCATGATCCCTGTCATCACAATGTTCTAGAACAATTGTCATCACAATGCTCCATGACCCCTGTAATCACAATGCTCCATTCCCTTTTCATCACAGTGCTACAGAATTCTGGTCATCACAATATTCCATAACCGTGTCATCACAATGCTCTATGACCCCTGTCATCACAATGCTCCACGAAACTTGTCATCACAATGATCCATGACCACATTCATCACAATGCTTCATGACCACTGTCATCACAATGCTCGATGACCCTTGTCATCACAATGCTCCGTGCCGTTGTCATCAGAATGCTCCTTGGCCCCTCTAATCACAATGGTCCATGCCCTTTTTATCACAATGCTCCAGAATTCTTGTCATCATAATGTTCCATGGCCGTGTCATCACAATGCCCCATGACCCCTGTCATCACAATGCTCCATGGCCCCTGTCATCCCACTGCTCCATGATATCTTTCTTCACAATTCTAGAGGACCACTGTCATCACAATGCCCCATGACACCTGTCTTCACATTTCGCCATGGCCCTTGTCATCGCAATGCTCCATGAACCGTGTCATCTCAATATTCCAGGACACGTCGTCACAATGATCCTTGACCACATTCATCTGAATACTCCATGGCCTATGTATTCACAATTTTTCATGGCCCCTGAAATCAAATTGCTCCAATTTCCCTTTCTAACAATGCTCCATGACCACTGTCAACACATTGTCCCATGACGCCTGTCATCACAATGCTCCATGGCCCTTTCATCACTATGCTCCATGATCCCTGTCTTCACAATGTTGTAAACAATTGTCATCACAATGCTACATGACCCCTGTAATCACAATGCTCCATTCCCTTTTCATCACAGTGCTGCAGAATTCTGGTCATCACAATATTCCATAACCGTGTCATCACAATGCTCTATGACCCCTGTCATCACAATGCTCCACGACACTTGTCATCACAATGATTCATGACCACATTGATCTGAATACTCCATGGCCTATGTATTCACAATTTTTCATGGCCCCTGAAATCAAATTGCTCCATGTTCCCTTTCTAACAATGCTCCATGACCACTGTCAACACATTGTCCCATGACATCTGTCATCACAATGCTCCATGGCCCTTTCATCACTATGCTCCATGATCCCTGTCTTCACAATGTTCTAGAACAATTGTCATCACAGGGCTCCATGACCCATGTAATCACAATGCTCCATTCCCTTTTCATCACACTGCTACAGAATTTTGGTCATCACAAAATTCCATAACCGTGTCATCACAATGCTCTATGACCCCTGTCATCACAATGCTCCACGACACTTGTCATCACAATGATCCATGACCACATTCATCACAATGCTTCATGACCACTGTCATCACAATGCTCGATGACCCTTGTCATCACAATGCTCCATGCCGTTGTCATCAGAATGCTCCTTGGCCACTCTAATCACAATGGTCCATGCCCTTTTTATCACAATGCTCCAGACTTCTTGTCATCATAATGTTCCATGGCCGTGTCATCACAATGCCCCATGAACCCTGTCATCACAATGCTCCAAGGCCCCTGTCATCCCAGTGCTCCATGATATCTTTCTTCACAATTCTAGATGACCACTGTCATCACAATGCCCCATGACACCTGTCTTCACATTTCGCCATGGCCCTTGTCATCGTAATGCTCCATGAACCGTGTCATCACAATATTCCAGGACACATTTCGTCACAATAATCCTTGACCACATTTATCTGAATACCCCATGGCCTATGTATTCACAATTTTTCATGGCCCCTGAAATCAAATTGCTCCATGTTCCCTTTCTAACAATGCTCCATGACCACTGTCAACACAATGTCCCATGACGCCTGTCATCACAATGCTCCATGGCCCCTTTCATCACTATGCTCCATGATCCCTGTCATCACAATGTTCTAGAACAATTGTCATCACAATGCTCCATGACCCCTGTAATCACAATGCTCCATTCCCTTTTCATCACAGTGCTACAGTATTCTGGTCATCACAATATTCCATAAATGTGTCATCACAATGCTCTATGACCCCTGTATCACAATGCTCCACGACACTTCTCATCACAATGATCCATAACCACATTCATCACAATGCTTCATGACCACTGTCATCACAATGCTCGATGACCCTTGTCATCACAATGCTCCATGCCGTTGTCATCAGAATGCTCCTTGTCCCCTCTAATTACAATGGTCCATGCCCTTTTTATCACAATGCTCCAGAATTCTTGTCATCATAATGTTCCATGGCCGTGTCATCACAATGCCCCATGACCCCTGTCATCACAATGCTCCATGGCCCCTGTCATCCCACTGCTCCATGATATCTTTCTTCACAATTCTAGATGACCACTGTCATCACAAAGCCCCATGACACCTGTCTTCACATTTCACCATGGCCCTTGTCATCGCAATGCTCCATGAACCGTGTCATCACAATATTCCAGGACACTTGTCGTCACAATGATCCTTGACCACATTCATCTGAATACTCCATGGCCTATGTATTCACAATTTTTCATGGCCCCTGAAATCAAATTGCTCCATGTTCCCTTTCTAAAAATGCTCCATGACCACTGTCAACACATTGTCCCATGACGCCTGTCATCACAATGCTCCATGGCCCCTTTCATCACTATGCTCCATGATCCCTGTCTTCACAATGTTCTAAACAATTGTCATCACAATGCTCCATGACCCCTGTAATCACAATGCTCCATTTCCTTTTCATCACAGTGCTGCAGAATTCTGGTCATCACAATATTCCATAACCGTGACATCAAAATGCTCTATGACCCCTGTCATCACAATGCTCCACGACACTTGTCATCACAATGATTCATGACCACATTCATCTGAATACTCCATGGCCTATGTATTCACAATTTTTCATGGCCCCTGAAATCAAAATGCTCCATGTTCCCTTCCTAATAATGCTCCATGACCACCTTCAACACAATGTCCCATGATGCCTGTCATCACAATGCTCCATGGCCCCTTTCATCACTATGCTCCATGATCCCTGTCATCACAATGTTCTAGAACAATTGTCATCACAATGCTCCATGACCCCTGTAATCACAATGCTCCATTCCCTTTTCATCACAGTGCTACAGAATTCTGGTCATCACAATATTCCCTAACCGTGTCATCACAATGCTCTATGACCTCTGTCATCACAATGCTCCACGACACTTGTCATCACAATGATCCATGACCACATTCATCACAATGTTTCATGACCACTGTCATCACAATGCTCGATGACCCTTGTCATCACAATGCTCCATGCCGTTGTCATCAAAATGCTCCTTGACCCCTCTAATCACAATGGTCCATGCTCTTTTTATCACAATGCTCCAGAATTCTTGTCATCATAATGTTCCATGGCCGTGTCATCACAATGCCCCATGACCCCTGTCATCACAATGCTCCATGGCACCTGTCATCCCAGTGCTCCATGATATCTTTCTTCACAATTCTAGATGACCACTGCAATCACAATGCCCCATGACACCTGTCTTCACATTTCGCCATGGCCCTTGTCATCGCAATGCTCCATGAACCGTGTCATCACAATATTCCAGGACACTTGTCGTCACAATGATCCTTGACCACATTCATCTGAATACTCCATGGCCTATGTATTCACAATTTTTCATGGCCCCTGAAATCAAATTGCTCCATGTTCCCTTTCTAACAATGCTCCATGACCACTGTCAACACAATATCCCATGGCGCCTGTCATCACAATGCTCCATGGACCCTTTCATCACTATGCTCCATGATCCCTGTCATCACAATGTTCTAGAACAATTGTCATCACAATGCTCCATGACCCCTGTAATCACAATGCTCCATTCCCTTTTCATCACAGTGCTACAGAATTCTGGTCATCACAATATTCCATAACCGTGTCATCACAATGCTCTATGACCCCTGTCATCACAATGCTCCACGACACTTGTCATCACAATGCTCCATGACCACATTCATCACAATGCTTCATGACCACTGTCATCACAATGCTCGATGACCCTTGTCATCACAATGCTCCATGCCGTTGTCATCAGAATGCTCCTTGGCCCCTCTAATCACAATGGTCCATGCCCTTTTTATCACAATGCTCCAGAATTCTTGTCATCATAATGTTCCATGGCCGTGTCATTCCAATGCCCCTTGACCCCTGTCATCACAAAGCCCCATGACACCTGTCTTCACATTTCGCCATGGCCCTTGTCATCGCAATGCTCCATGAACCGTGTCATCACAATATTCCAGGACACTTTTCGTCACAATGATTCTTGACCATATTCATCTGAATACTCCATGGCCTATGTATTCACAATTTTTCATGGCCCCTGAAATCAAATTGCTCCATGTTCCCTTTCTAACAATGCTCCATGACCACTGTCAACACATTGTCCCATGACGCCTGTCATCACAATTCTCCATGGCCCCTTTCATCACTATGCTCCATGATCCCTGTCATCATAATGTTCTAGAACAATTGTCATCACAATGCTCCATGACCCCTGTAATCACAGTGCTCCATTCCCTTTTCATCACAGTGCTACAGAATTCTGGTCATCACAATATTCCATAACCGTGTCATCACAATGCTATATGCCCCTTGTCATCACAATGCTCCACGACAGTTGTCATCACAATGATCCATGACCACATTCATCACAATGCTTCATGACCACTGTCATCACAAAGCTCGATGACCCTTGTCATCACAATGCTCCATGACCTTGTCATCAGAATGCTCCTTGGCCCCTCTAATCACAATGGTCCATGCCCTTTTTATCACAATGCTCCAGAATTCTTGTCATCATAATGTTCCATGGCCGTGTCATCACAATGCCCCATGACCCCTGTCATCACAATGTTCCATGGCCCCTGTCATCCCAGTGCTCCATGATATCTTCCTTCACAATTCTAGATGACCACTGTCATCACAATGCCCCATGACACCTGTCTTCACATTTCGCCATGGCCCTTGTCATCGCAATGCTCCATGAACCGTGTCATCACAATATTCCAGGACACTTGTCGTCACAATGATCCTTGACCACATTCATCTGAATACTCCATGGCCTATGTATTCACAATTTTTCATGGCCCCAGAAATCAAATTGCTCCATGTTCCCTTTCTAACAATGCTCCATGACCACTGTCAACACAATATCCCATGGCGCCTGTCATCACAATGCTCCATGGACCCTTTCATCACTATGCTCCATGATCCCTGTCATCACAATGTTCTAGAACAATTGTCATCACAATGCTCCATGACCCCTGTAATCACAATGCTCCATTCCCTTTTCATCACAGTGCTACAGAATTCTGGTCATCACAATATTCCATAACCGTGTCATCACAATGCTCTATGACCCCTGTCATCACAATGCTCCACGACACTTGTCATCACAATGATCCATGACCACATTCATCACAATGCTTCATGACCACTGTCATCACAATGCTCGATGACCCTTGTCATCACAATGCTCCATGCCGTTGTCATCAGAATGCTCCTTGGCCCCTCTAATCACAATGGTCCATGCCCTTTTTATCACAATGCTCCAGAATTCTTGTCATCATAATGTTCCATGGCCGTGTCATCACAATGCCCCATGACCCCTGTCATCACAATGCTCCATGGCCCCTGTCATCCCACTGCTCCATGATATCTTTCTTCACAATTCTAGAGGACCACTGTCATCACAATGCCCCATGACACCTGTCTTCACATTTCGCCATGGCCCTTGTCATCGCAATGCTCCATGAACCGTGTCATCTCAATATTCCAGGACACGTCGTCACAATGATCCTTGACCACATTCATCTGAATACTCCATGGCCTATGTATTCACAATTTTTCATGGCCCCTGAAGTCAAATTGCTCCAATTTCCCTTTCTAACAATGCTCCATGACCACTGTCAACACATTGTCCCATGACGCCTGTCATCACAATGCTCCATGGCCCTTTCATCACTATGCTCCATGATCCCTGTCTTCACAATGTTGTAAACAATTGTCATCACAATGCTCCATGACCCCTGTAATCACAATGCTCCATTCCCTTTTCATCACAGTGCTACAGAATTCTGGTCATCACAATATTCCATAACCGTGTCATCACAATGCTCTATGACCCCTGTCATCACAATGCTCCACGACACTTGTCATCACAATGATTCATGACCACATTGATCTGAATACTCCATGGCCTATGTATTCACAATTTTTCATGGCCCCTGAAATCAAATTGCTCCATGTTCCCTTTCTAACAATGCTCCATGACCACTGTCAACACATTGTCCCATGACATCTGTCATCACAATGCTCCATGGCCCTTTCATCACTATGCTCCATGATCCCTGTCTTCACAATGTTCTAAACAATTGTCATCACAATGCTCCATGACTCCTGTAATCACAATGCTCCATTTCCTTTTCATCACAGTGCTACAGAATTCTGGTCATCACAATATTCCATAACCGTTACATCAAAATGCTCTATGACCCCTGTCATCACAATGCTCCACGACACTTGTCATCACAATGATTCATGACCACATTCATCTGAATACTCCATGGCCTATGTATTCACAATTTTTCATGGCCCCTGAAATCAAAATGCTCCATGTTCCCTTCCTAACAATGCTCCATGACCACCTTCAACACAATGTCCCATGATGCCTGTCATCACAATGCTCCATGGCCCCTTTCATCACTATGCTCCATGATCCCTGTCATCACAATGTTCTAGAACAATTGTCATCACAATGCTCCATGACCCCTGTAATCACAATGCTCCATTCCCTTTTCATCACAGTGCTACAGAATTCTGGTCATCACAATATTCCCTAACCGTGTCATCACAATGCTCTATGACCTCTGTCATCACAATGCTCCACGACACTTGTCATCACAATGATCCATGACCACATTCATCACAATGTTACATGACCACTGTCATCACAATGCTCGATGACCCTTGTCATCACAATGCTCCATGCCGTTGTCATCAAAATGCTCCTTGACCCCTCTAATCACAATGGTCCATGCTCTTTTTATCACAATGCTCCAGAATTCTTGTCATCATAATGTTCCATGGCCGTGTCATCACAATGCCCCATGACCCCTGTCATCACAATGCTCCATGGCCCCTGTCATCCCAGTGCTCCATGATATCCTTCTTCACAATTCTAGATGACCACTGTCATCACAATGCCCCATGACACCTGTCTTCACATTTCGCCATGGCCCTTGTCATCGCAATGCTCCATGAACCGTGTCATCACAATATTCCAGGACACTTTTCGTCACAATGATCCTTGACCACATTCATCTGAATACTCCATGGCCTATGTATTCACAATTTTTCATGGCCCCTGAAATCAAACTGCTCCATGTTCCCTTTCTAACAATGCTCCATGACCACTGTCAACACATTGTCCCATGACGCCTGTCATCACAATTCTCCATGGCCCCTTTCATCACAATGCTCCATGACCCCTGTAATCACAGTGCTCCATTCCCTTTTCATCACAGTGCTACAGAATTCTGGTCATCACAATATTCCATAACCGTGTCATCACAATGCTATATGCCCCTTGTCATCACAATGCTCCACGACACTTGTCATCACAATGATCCATGACCAAATTCATCACAATGCTTCATGACCACTGTCATCACAAAGCTCGATGACCCTTGTCATCACAATGCTCCATGACCTTGTCATCAGAATGCACCTTGGCCCCTCTAATCACAATGGTCCATGCCCTTTTTATCACAATGCTCCAGAATTCTTGTCATCATAATGTTCCATGGCCGTGTCATCACAATGCCCCATGACCCCTGTCATCACAATGTTCCATGGCCCCTGTCATCCCAGTGCTCCATGATATCTTTCTTCACAATTCTTGATGACCACTGTCATCACAATGCCTCATGACACCTGTCTTCACATTTCGCCATGGCCCTTTTCATCGCAATGCTCCATGAACCGTGTCATCACAATATTCCAGGACACTTTTCGTCACAATGATCCTTGACCACATTCATCTGAATACTCCATGGCCTATGTATTCGCAATTTTTCATGGCCCCTGAAATCAAATTGCTCCATGTTCCATTTCTAACAATGCTCCATGTCCACTGTCAACACAATGTCCCATGACTCCTTTCAACACAATGCTCCATTGCCCCTTTCATCACTATGCTCCATGATCCCTGTCATCACAATGTTCTAGAACAATTGTCATCACAATGCTCCATGACCCCTGTAATCACAATGCTCCATGCCCTTTTCATCACTGTGCTACAGAATTCTGGTCATCACAATATTCCATAACCGTGTCATCACAATGCTCTATGACCCCTGTCATCACAATGCTCCACGACACTTGTCATCACAATGATCCATGACCACATTCATCACAATGCTTCATGACCACTGTCATCACAATGCTCAATGACCCTTGTCATCACAATGCTCCATGCCGTTGTCATCAGAATGCTCCTTGGCCCCTCTAATCACAATGGTCCATGCCCTTTTTATCACAATGCTCCAGAATTCTTGTCATCATAATGTTCCATGGCCGTGTCATCACAATGCCCCATGACTCCTGTCATCACAATGCCCCATGACACCTGTCTTCACATTTCGCCATGGCCCTTGTCATCCCAATGCTCCATGAACCGTGTCATCACAATATTCCAGGACAATTTTCGTCACAATGATCCTTGACCACATTCATCTGAATACTCCATGGCCTATGTATTCACAATTTTTCATGACCCCTGAAATCAAATTGCTCCATGTTCCCTTTCTAACAAGGCTCCATGACCACTGTCAACACATTGTCCCATGAAGCCTGTCATCACAATGCTCCATGGCCCCTTTCATCACTATGCTCCATGATCCCTGTCTTCACAATGTTCTAGAACAATTGTCATCATAATGCTCCATGACCCCTGTAATCACAATGCTCCATTCCCTTTTCATCACAGTGCTACAGAATTCTGGTCATCACAATATTCCGTAACCGTGTCATCACAATGCTCTATGACCCCTGTCATCACAATGCTCCACGAGACTTGTCATCACAATGATCCATGACCACATTCATCACAATGCTTCATGACCACTGTCATCACAATGCTCGATGACCCTTGTCATCACAATGCTCCATGCCGTTGTCATCAGAATGCTCTTTGGCCCCTCTAATCACAATGGTCCATGCCCTTTTTATCACAATGCTCCAGAATTCTTGTCATCATAATGTTCCATGGCCGTGTCATCACAATGCCCCATGACCCCTGTCATCACAATGCTCCATGGCCCCTGTCATCCCAGTGCTCCATGATATCTTCCTTCACAATTCTAGATGACCACTGTCATCACAATGCCCCATGACACCTGTCTTCACATTTCGCCATGGCCCTTGTCATCGCAATGCTCCATGAACCGTGTCATCACAATATTCCAGGACACTTGTCGTCACAATGATCCTTGACCACATTCATCTGAATACTCCATGGCCTATGTATTCACAATTTTTCATGGCCCCTGAAATCAAATTGCTCCATGTTCCCTTTCTAACAATGCTCCATGACCACTGTCAACACAATATCCCATGGCGCCTGTCATCACAATGCTCCATGGACCCTTTCATCACTATGCTCCATGATCCCTGTCATCACAATGTTCTAGAACAATTGTCATCACAATGCTCCATGACCCCTGTAATCACAATGCTCCATGCCCTTTTTATCACAGTGCTACAGAATTCTGGTCATCACAATATTCCATAACCGTGTCATCACAATGCTCTATGACCCCTGTCATCACAATGCTCCACGACACTTGTCATCACAATGATCCATGACCACATTCATCACAATGCTTCATGACCACTGTCATCACAATGCTCGATGACCCTTGTCATCACAATGCTCCATGCCGTTGTCATCAGAATGCTCCTTGGCCCCTCTAATCACAATGGTCCATGCCCTTTTTATCACAATGCTCCAGAATTCTTGTCATCATAATGTTCCATGGCCGTGTCATCACAATGCCCCATGACCCCTGTCATCACAATGCTCCATGGCCCCTGTCATCCCACTGCTCCATGATATCTTTCTTCACAATTCTAGAGGACCACTGTCATCACAATGCCCCATGACACCTGTCTTCACATTTCGCCATGGCCCTTGTCATCGCAATGCTCCATGAACCGTGTCATCACAATATTCCAGGACACTTTTCGTCACAATGATCCTTGACCACATTCATCTGAATACTCCATGGCCTATGTCTTCACAATTTTTCATGGCCCCTGAAATCAAATTGCTCCATGTTCCCTTTCTAACAATGCTCCATGACCACTGTCAACACATTGTCCCATGACATCTGTCATCACAATGCTCCATGGCCCTTTCATCACTATGCTCCATGATCCCTGTCTTCACAATGTTCTAGAACAATTGTCATCACAAGGCTCCATGACCCATGTAATCACAATGCTCCATTCCCTTTTCATCACACTGCTACAGAATTTTGGTCATCACAAAATTCCATAACCGTGTCATCACAATGCTCTATGACCCCTGTCATCACAATGCTCCACGACACTTGTCATCACAATGATCCATGACCACATTCATCACAATGCTTCATGACCACTGTCATCACAATGCTCGATGACCCTTGTCATCACAATGCTCCATGCCGTTGTCATCAGAATGCTCCTTGGCCACTCTAATCACAATGGTCCATGCCCTTTTTATCACAATGCTCCAGACTTCTTGTCATCATAATGTTCCATGGCCGTGTCATCACAATGCCCCATGAACCCTGTCATCACAATGCTCCAAGGCCCCTGTCATCCCAGTGCTCCATGATATCTTTCTTCACAATTCTAGATGACCACTGTCATCACAAAGCCCCATGACACCTGTCTTCACATTTCGCCATGGCCCTTGTCATCACAATGCTCCATGAACCGTGTCATCACAATATTCCAGGACACTTGTCGTCACAATGATCCTTGACCACATTCATCTGAATACTCCATGGCCTATGTATTCACAATTTTTCATGGCCCCTGAAATCAAATTGCTCCATGGTCCCTTTCTAAAAATGCTCCATGACCACTGTCAACACATTGTCCCATGACGCCTGTCATCACAATGCTCCATGGCCCCTTTCATCACTATACTCCATGATCCCTGTCTTCACAATGTTCTAAACAATTGTCATCACAATGCTCCATGACCCCTGTAATCACAATGCTCCATTTCCTTTTCATCACAGTGCTACAGAATTCTGGTCATCACAATATTCCATAACCGTGACATCAAAATGCTCTATGACCCCTGTCATCACAATGCTCCACGACACTTGTCATCACAATGATTCATGACCACATTCATCTGAATACTCCATGGCCTATGTATTCACAATTGTTCATGGCCCCTGAATTCTAATTGCTCCATTTTCCCTTTCTAACAATGCTCCATGACCACTGTCAACACAATGTCCCATGACGCCTGTCATCACAATGCTCCATGGCCCCTTTCATCACTATGCTCCATGATCCCTGTCATCACAATGTTCTAGAACAATTGTCATCACAATGCTCCATGACACCTGTAATCACAACGCTCCATTCCCTTTTCATCACAGTGCTACAGAATTCTGGTCATCACAATATTCCCTAACCGTGTCATCACAATGCTCTATGACCCCTGTCATCACAATGCTCCACGACACTTGTCATCACAATGATCCATGACCACATTCATCACAATGTTTCATGACCACTGTCATCACAATGCTCGATGACACTTGTCATCACAATGCTCCATGCCGTTGTCATCAGAATACTCCTTGGCCCCTCTAATCACAATGGTCCATGCCCTTTTTATCACAATGCTCCAGAATTCTTGTCATCATAATGTTCCATGGCCGTGTCATCACAATGCCCCATGACTCCTGTCATCACAATGCCCCATGACACCTGTCTTCACATTTCGCCATGGCCCTTGTCATCGCAATGCTCCATGAACCGTGTCATCACAATATTCCAGTACACTTTTCGTCACAATGATCCTTGACCACATTCATCTGAATACTCCATGGCCTATGTATTCACAATTGTTCATGGCCCCTGAAATCAAATTGCTCCAAGTGCCCTTTCTAACAATGCTCCATGACCACTGTCAACACAATGTCCCATGACGCCTGTCATCACAATTCTCCATGGCCCCTTTCATCACTAAACTCCATGATCCCTGTCATCATAATGTTCTAAAACAATTGTCATCACAATGCTCCATGACCCCTGTAATCACAGTGCTCCATTCCCTTTTCATCACAGTGCTACAGAATTCTGGTCATCACAATATTCCATAATCGTGTCATCACAATGCTATATGCCCCTTGTCATCACAATGCTCCACGACACTTTTCATAACAATGATCCATGACCACATTCATCACAATGCTTCATGACCACTGTCATCACAAAGCTCGATGACACTTGTCATCACAATGCTCCATGACTTTGTTATCAGAATGCTCCTTGGCCCCTCTAATCACAATGGTCCATGCCCTTTTTATCACAATGCTCCAGAATTCTTGTCATCATTATGTTCCATGGCCGTGTCATCACAATGCCCCATGACCCCTGTCATCACAATGTTCCATGGCCCCTGTCATCCCAGTGCTCCATGATATCTTTCTTCACAATTCTAGATGACCACTGTCATCACAATGCCTCATGACACCTGTCTTCACATTTCGCCATGGCCCTTTTCATCGCAATGCTCCATGAACCGTGTCATCACAATATTCCAGGACACTTTTCGTCACAATGATCTTTGACCACATTCATCTGAATACTCCATGGCCTATGTATTCGCAATTGTTCATGGCCCCTGAAATCAAATTGCTCCATGTTCCTTTTCTAACAATGCTCCATGTCCATTGTCAACACCATGTCCCATGACGCCTGTCAACACAATGCTCCATTGCCCCTTACATCACTATGCTCCATGATCCCTGTCATCACAATGTTCTAGAACAATTGTCATCACAATGCTCCATGACCCCTGTAATCACAATGCTCCATGCCCTTTTCATCACTGTGCTACAGAATTCTGGTCATCACAATATTCCATAACCGTGTCATCACAATGCTCTATGACCCCTGTCATCACAATGCTCCACGACACTTGTCATCACAATGATCCATGACCACATTCATCACAATGCTTCATGACCACTTTCATCACAATGCTCGATGACCCTTGTCATCACAATGCTCCATGCCGTTGTCATCAGAATGCTCCTTGGCCCCTCTAATCACAATGGTCCATGCCCTTTTTATCACAATGCTCCAGAATTCTTGTCATCATAATGTTCCATGGCCGTGTCATCACAATGCCCCATGACCCCTGTCATCACAATGCTCCATGGCCCCTGTCATCCCAGTGCTCCATGATATCTTCCTTCACAATTCTAGATGACCACTGTCATCACAATGCCCCATGACACCTGTCTTCACATTTCGCCATGGCCCTTGTCATCGCAATGCTCCATGAACCGTGTCATCACAATATTCCAGGACACTTGTCGTCACAATGATCCTTGACCACATTCATCTGAATACTCCATGGCCTATGTATTCACAATTTTTCATGGCCCCTAAAATCAAATTGCTCCATGTTCCCTTTCTAACAATGCTCCATGACCACTGTCAACACAATGTCCCATGGCGCCTGTCATCACAAAGCTCCATGGACCCTTTAATCACTATGATCCATGATCCCTGTCATCAAAATGTTCTAGAACAATTGTCATCACAATGCTCCATGACCCCTGTAATCACAATGCTCCATTCCCTTTTCATCACTGTGCTACAGAATTCTGGTCATCACAATATTCCATAACCGTTTCATCACAATGCTCTATGACCCCTGTCATCACAATGCTCCACGACACTTGTCATCACAATGATCCATGACCACATTCATCACAATGCTTCATGACCACTGTCATCACAATGCTCGATGACCCTTTTCATCACAATGCTCCATGCCGTTGTCATCAGAATGCTCCTTGGCCCCTCTAATCACAATGGTCCATGCCCTTTTTATCACAATGCTCCAGAATTCTTGTCATCATAATGTTCCATGGCCGTGTCATCACAATGCCCCATGACTCCTGTCATCACAATGCCCCATGACACCTGTCTTCACATTTCGCCATGGCCCTTGTCATCGCAATGCTCCATGAACCGTGTCATCACAATATTCCAGGACACTTTTCGTCACAATGATCCTTGACCACATTCATCTGAATACTCCATGGCCTATGTATTCACAATTTTTCATGGCCCCTGAAATCTAATTGCTCCATGTTCCCTTTCTAACAATGCTCCATGACCACTGTCAACACAATGTCCCATGACGCCTGTCATCCCAATGCTCCATGGCCCCTTTCATCACTATGCTCCATGATCCCTGTCATCACAATGTTCTAGAACAATTGTCAACACAATGCTCCGTGACCCCTGTAATCACAATGCTCCATTCCCTTTTCATCACAGTGCTACAGAATTCTGGTCATCACAATATTCCATAACCGTGTCATCACAATGCTCTATGACCCCTGTCATCACAATGCTCCATGAAACTTGTCATCACAATGATCCATGACCACATTCATCACAATGCTTCATGACCACTGTCATCACAAAGCTCGATGACCCTTGTCATCACAATGCTCCATGACCTTGTCATCAGAATGCTTCTTGGCCCCTCTAATCACAATGGTCCATGCCCTTTTTATCACAATGGTCCAGAATTCTTGTCATCATAATGTTCCATGGACGTGTCATCACAATGCCCCATGACCCCTGTCATCACAATGTTCCATCGCCCCTGTCATCCCAGTGCTCCATGATATCTTTCTTCACAATTCTAGATGACCACTGGCATCACAATGCCTCATGACACCTGTCTTCACATTTCGCCATGGCCCTTTTCATCGCAATGCTCCATGAACCGTGTCATCACAATATTCCAGGACAAATTTCGTCACAATGATTCATGACCACATTCATCTGAATACTCCATGGCCTATGTATTCACAATTTTTCATGGCCCCTGAAATCAAAATGCTCCAGGTTCCCTTTCTAACAATGCTCCATGACCACTGTCAACACAATGTCCCATGACGCCTGTCATCACAATGCTCCATGGCCCCTTTCATCACTATGCTCCATGATCCCTGTCATCACAATGTTCTAGAACAATTGTCATCACAATGCTCCATGACACCTGTAATCACAACGCTCCATTCCCTTTTCATCACAGTGCTACAGAATTCTGGTCATCACAATATTCCCTAACCGTGTCATCACAATGCTCTATGACCCCTGTCATCACAATGCTCCACGACACTTGTCATCACAATGATCCATGACCACATTCATCACAATGTTTCATGACCACTGTCATCACAATGCTCGATGACACTTGTCATCACAATGCTCCATGCCGTTGTCATCAGAATGCTCCTTGGCCCCTCTAATCACAATGGTCCATGCCCTTTTTATCACAATGCTCCAGAATTCTTGTCATCATAATGTTCCATGGCCGTGTCATCACAATGCCCCATGACTCCTGTCATCACAATGCCCCATGACACCTGTCTTCACATTTCGCCATGGCCCTTGTCATCGCAATGCTCCATGAACCGTGTCATCACAATATTCCAGTACACTTTTCGTCACAATGATCCTTGACCACATTCATCTGAATACTCCATGGCCTATGTATTCACAATTGTTCATGGCCCCTGAAATCAAATTGCTCCAAGTGCCCTTTCTAACAATGCTCCATGACCACTGTCAACACAATGTCCCATGACGCCTGTCATCACAATTCTCCATGGCCCCTTTCATCACTATACTCCATGATCCCTGTCATCATAATGTTCTAAAACAATTGTCATCACAATGCTCCATGACCCCTGTAATCACAGTGCTCCATTCCCTTTTCATCACAGTGCTACAGAATTCTGGTCATCACAATATTCCATAACCGTGTCATCACAATGCTATATGCCCCTTGTCATCACAATGCTCCACGACACTTGTCATAACAATGATCCATGACCACATTCATCACAATGCTTCATGACCACTGTCATCACAAAGCTCGATGACACTTGTCATCACAATGCTCCATGACTTTGTTATCAGAATGCTCCTTGGCCCCTCTAATCACAATGGTCCATGCCCTTTTTATCACAATGCTCCAGAATTCTTGTCATCATTATGTTCCATGGCCGTGTCATCACAATGCCCCATGACCCCTGTCATCACAATGTTCCATGGCCCCTGTCATCCCAGTGCTCCATGATATCTTTCTTCACAATTCTAGATGACCACTGTCATCACAATGCCTCATGACAACTGTCTTCACATTTCGCCATGGCCCTTTTCATCGCAATGCTCCATGAACCGTGTCATCACAATATTCCAGGACACTTTTCGTCACAATGATCTTTGACCACATTCATCTGAATACTCCATGGCCTATGTATTCGCAATTGTTCATGGCCCCTGAAATCAAATTGCTCCATGTTCCTTTTCTAACAATGCTCCATGTCCACTGTCAACACAATGTCCCATGACGCCTGTCAACACAATGCTCCATTGCCCCTTACATCACTATGCTCCATGATCCCTGTCATCACAATGTTCTAGAGCAATTGTCATCACAATGCTCCATGACCCCTGTAATCACAATGCTCCATGCCCTTTTCATTAGTGTGCTACAGAATTCTGGTCATCACAATATTCCATAACCGTGTCATCACAATGCTCTATGACCCCTGTCATCACAATGCTCCACGACACTTGTCATCACAATGATCCATGACCACATTCATCACAATGCTTCATGACCACTTTCATCACAATGCTCGATGACCCTTGTCATCACAATGCTCCATGCCGTTGTCATCAGAATGCTCCTTGGCCCCTCTAATCACAATGGTCCATGCCCTTTTTATCACAATGCTCCAGAATTCTTGTCATCATAATGTTCCATGGCCGTGTCATCACAATGCCCCATGACCCCTGTCATCACAATGCTCCATGGCCCCTGTCATCCCAGTGCTCCATGATATCTTCCTTCACAATTCTAGATGACCACTGTCATCACAATGCCCCATGACACCTGTCTTCACATTTCGCCATGGCCCTTGTCATCGCAATGCTCCATGAACTGTGTCATCACAATATTCCAGGACACTTGTCGTCACAATGATCCTTGACCACATTCATCTGAATACTCCATGGCCTATGTATTCACAATTTTTCATGGCCTCTAAAATCAAATTGCTCCATGTTCCCTTTCTAACAATGCTCCATGACCACTGTCAACACAATGTCCCATGGCGCCTGTCATCACAAAGCTCCATGGACCCTTTAATCACTATGATCCATGATCCCTGTCATCACAATGTTCTAGAACAATTGTCATCACAATGCTCCATGACCCCTGTAATCAAAATGCTCCATTCCCTTTTCATCACTGTGCTACAGAATTCTGCTCATCACAATATTCCATAACCGTTTCATCACAATGCTCTATGACCCCTGTCATCACAATGCTCCACGACACTTGTCATCACAATGATCCATGACCACATTCATCACAATGCTTCATGACCACTGTCATCACAATGCTCGATGACCCTTTTCATCACAATGCTCCATGCCGTTGTCATCAGAATGCTCCTTGGCCCCTCTAATCACAATGGTCCATGCCCTTTTTATCACAATGCTCCAGAATTCTTGTCATCATAATGTTCCATGGCCGTGTCATCACAATGCCCCATGACTCCTGTCATCACAATGCCCCATGACACCTGTCTTCACATTTCGCCATGGCCCTTGTCATCGCAATGCTCCATGAACCGTGTCATCACAATATTCCAGGACACTTTTCGTCACAATGATCCTTGACCACATTCATCTGAATACTCCATGGCCTATGTATTCACAATTTTTCATGGCCCCTGAAATCTAATTGCTCCATGTTCCCTTTCTAACAATGCTCCATGACCACTGTCAACACAATGTCCCATGACGCCTGTCATCCCAATGCTCCATGGCCCCTTTCATCACTATGCTCCATGATCCCTGTCATCACAATGTTCTAGAACAATTGTCAACACAATGCTCCGTGACCCCTGTAATCACAATGCTCCATTCCCTTTTCATCACAGTGCTACAGAATTCTGGTCATCACAATATTCCATAACCGTGTCATCACAATGCTCTATGACCCCTGTCATCACAATGCTCCATGAAACTTGTCATCACAATGATCCATGACCACATTCATCACAATGCTTCATGACCACTGTCATCACAAAGCTCGATGACCCTTGTCATCACAATGCTCCATGACCTTGTCATCAGAATGCTTCTTGGCCCCTCTAATCACAATGGTCCATGCCCTTTTTATCACAATGGTCCAGAATTCTTGTCATCATAATGTTCCATGGACGTGTCATCACAATGCCCCATGACCCCTGTCATCACAATGTTCCATCGCCCCTGTCATCCCAGTGCTCCATGATATCTTTCTTCACAATTCTAGATGACCACTGGCATCACAATGCCTCATGACACCTGTCTTCACATTTCGCCATGGCCCTTTTCATCGCAATGCTCCATGAACCGTGTCATCACAATATTCCAGGACAAATTTCGTCACAATGATTCATGACCACATTCATCTGAATACTCCATGGCCTATGTATTCACAATTTTTCATGGCCCCTGAAATCAAAATGCTCCAGGTTCCCTTTCTAACAATGCTCCATGACCACTGTCAACACAATGTCCCATGACGCCTGTCATCACAATGCTCCATGGCCCCTTTCATCACTATGCTCCATGATCCCTGTCATCACAATGTTCTAGAACAATTGTCATCACAATGCTCCATGACACCTGTAATCACAACGCTCCATTCCCTTTTCATCACAGTGCTACAGAATTCTGGTCATCACAATATTCCCTAACCGTGTCATCACAATGCTCTATGACCCCTGTCATCACAATGCTCCACGACACTTGTCATCACAATGATCCATGACCACATTCATCACAATGTTTCATGACCACTGTCATCACAATGCTCGATGACACTTGTCATCACAATGCTCCATGCCGTTGTCATCAGAATGCTCCTTGGCCCCTCTAATCACAATGGTCCATGCCCTTTTTATCACAATGCTCCAGAATTCTTGTCATCATAATGTTCCATGGCCGTGTCATCACAATGCCCCATGACTCCTGTCATCACAATGCCCCATGACACCTGTCTTCACATTTCGCCATGGCCCTTGTCATCGCAATGCTCCATGAACCGTGTCATCACAATATTCCAGTACACTTTTCGTCACAATGATCCTTGACCACATTCATCTGAATACTCCATGGCCTATGTATTCACAATTGTTCATGGCCCCTGAAATCAAATTGCTCCAAGTGCCCTTTCTAACAATGCTCCATGACCACTGTCAACACAATGTCCCATGACGCCTGTCATCACAATTCTCCATGGCCCCTTTCATCACTATACTCCATGATCCCTGTCATCATAATGTTCTAAAACAATTGTCATCACAATGCTCCATGACCCCTGTAATCACAGTGCTCCATTCCCTTTTCATCACAGTGCTACAGAATTCTGGTCATCACAATATTCCATAACCGTGTCATCACAATGCTATATGCCCCTTGTCATCACAATGCTCCACGACACTTGTCATAACAATGATCCATGACCACATTCATCACAATGCTTCATGACCACTGTCATCACAAAGCTCGATGACACTTGTCATCACAATGCTCCATGACTTTGTTATCAGAATGCTCCTTGGCCCCTCTAATCACAATGGTCCATGCCCTTTTTATCACAATGCTCCAGAATTCTTTTCATCATTATGTTCCATGGCCGTGTCATCACAATGCCCCATGACCCCTGTCATCACAATGTTCCATGGCCCCTGTCATCCCAGTGCTCCATGATATCTTTCTTCACAATTCTAGATGACCACTGTCATCACAATGCCTCATGACACCTGTCTTCACATTTCGCCATGGCCCTTTTCATCGCAATGCTCCATGAACCGTGTCATCACAATATTCCAGGACACTTTTCGTCACAATGATCTTTGACCACATTCATCTGAATACTCCATGGCCTATGTATTCGCAATTGTTCATGGCCCCTGAAATCAAATTGCTCCATGTTCCTTTTCTAACAATGCTCCATGTCCACTGTCAACACAATGTCCCATGACGCCTGTCAACACAATGCTCCATTGCCCCTTACATCACTATGCTCCATGATCCCTGTCATCACAATGTTCTAGAACAATTGTCATCACAATGCTCCATGACCCCTGTAATCACAATGCTCCATGCCCTTTTCATTAGTGTGCTACAGAATTCTGGTCATCACAATATTCCATAACCGTGTCATCACAATGCTCTATGACCCCTGTCATCACAATGCTCCACGACACTTGTCATCACAATGATCCATGACCACATTCATCACAATGCTTCATGACCACTTTCATCACAATGCTCGATGACCCTTGTCATCACAATGCTCCATGCCGTTGTCATCAGAATGCTCCTTGGCCCCTCTAATCACAATGGTCCATGCCCTTTTTATCACAATGCTCCAGAATTCTTGTCATCATAATGTTCCATGGCCGTGTCATCACAATGCCCCATGACCCCTGTCATCACAATGCTCCATGGCCCCTGTCATCCCAGTGCTCCATGATATCTTCCTTCACAATTCTAGATGACCACTGTCATCACAATGCCCCATGACACCTGTCTTCACATTTCGCCATGGCCCTTGTCATCGCAATGCTCCATGAACCGTGTCATCACAATATTCCAGGACACTTGTCGTCACAATGATCCTTGACCACATTCATCTGAATACTCCATGGCCTATGTATTCACAATTTTTCATGGCCTCTAAAATCAAATTGCTCCATGTTCCCTTTCTAACAATGCTCCATGACCACTGTCAACACAATGTCCCATGGCGCCTGTCATCACAAAGCTCCATGGACCCTTTAATCACTATGATCCATGATCCCTGTCATCACAATGTTCTAGAACAATTGTCATCACAATGCTCCATGACCCCTGTAATCAAAATGCTCCATTCCCTTTTCATCACTGTGCTACAGAATTCTGCTCATCACAATATTCCATAACCGTTTCATCACAATGCTCTATGACCCCTGTCATCACAATGCTCCACGACACTTGTCATCACAATGATCCATGACCACATTCATCACAATGCTTCATGACCACTGTCATCACAATGCTCGATGACCCTTTTCATCACAATGCTCCATGCCGTTGTCATCAGAATGCTCCTTGGCCACTCTAATCACAATGGTCCATGCCCTTTTTATCACAATGCTCCAGAATTCTTGTCATCATAATGTTCCATGGCCGTGTCATCACAATGCCCCATGACTCCTGTCATCACAATGCCCCATGACACCTGTCTTCACATTTCGCCATGGCCCTTGTCATCGCAATGCTCCATGAACCGTGTCATCACAATATTCCAGGACACTTTTCGTCACAATGATCCTTGACCACATTCATCTGAATACTCCATGGCCTATGTATTCACAATTTTTCATGGCCCCTGAAATCTAATTGCTCCATGTTCCCTTTCTAACAATGCTCCATGACCACTGTCAACACAATGTCCCATGACGCCTGTCATCCCAATGCTCCATGGCCCCTTTCATCACTATGCTCCATGATCCCTGTCATCACAATGTTCTAGAACAATTGTCAACACAATGCTCCGTGACCCCTGTAATCACAATGCTCCATTCCCTTTTCATCACAGTGCTACAGAATTCTGGTCATCACAATATTCCATAACCGTGTCATCACAATGCTCTATGACCCCTGTCATCACAATGCTCCACGAAACTTGTCATCACAATGATCCATGACCACATTCATCACAATGCTTTATGACCACTGTCATCACAAAGCTCGATGACCCTTGTCATCACAATGCTCCATGACCTTGTCATCAGAATGCTTCTTGGCTTCTCTAATCACAATAGTCCATGCCCTTTTTATCACAATGGTCCAGAATTCTTGTCATCATAATGTTCCATGGACGTGTCATCACAATGCCCCATGACCCATGTCATCACAATGTTCCATCGCCCCTGTCATCCCAGTGCTCCATGATATCTTTCTTCACAATTCTAGATGACCACTGGCATCACAATGCCTCATGACACCTGTCTTCACATTTCGCCATGGCCCTTTTCATCGCAATGCTCCATGAACCGTGTCATCACAATATTCCGGGACAAATTTCGTCACAATGATCCTTGACCACATTCATCTGAATACTCCATGGCCTATGTATTCGCAATTTTTCATGGCCCCTGAAATCAAATTGCTCCATGTTCCATTTCTAACAATGCTCCATGTCCACTGTCACACAATGTCCCATGACGCCTGTCAAAACAATGCTCCATTGCCCCTTTCATCACTAAGCTCCATGATCCCTGTCATCACAATGTTCTAGAACAATTGTCATCACAATGCTCTATGACCCCTGTAATCACAATGCTCCATGCCCTTTTCATCACTGTGCTACAGAATTCTGGTCATCACAATATTCCATAACCGTGTCATCACAATGCTCTATGACTCCTGTCATCACAATGCTCTACGACACATGTCATCACAATGATTCATGACCACATTCATCACAATGCTTCATGACCACTTTCATCACAATGCTCGATGACCCTTGTCATCACAATGCTCCATGCCGTTGTCATCAGAATGCTCCTTGGCCCCTATAATCACAATGTTCCATGACCTTTTTATCACAATGCTCCAGAATACTTGTCATCATAATGTTCCATGGTCGTGTCATCACAGTGCCCCATGACCCCTGTCATCACAATGTTCCATGGCCCCTGTCATCCCAGTGTTCCATGATATCTTTCTTCACAATTCTAGATGACCACTGTCATCACAATGCCCCATGACACCTGTCTTCACATTTCGCCATGGCCCTTGTCATCCCAATGTTCCATGAACCGTGTCATCACAATATTCCAGGACAATTTTCGTCACAATGATCCTTGACCACATTCATCTGAATACTCCATGGCCTATGTATTCACAATTTTTCATGACCCCTGAAATCAAATTGCTCCATGTTCCCTTTCTAACAAGGCTCCATGACCACTGTCAACACATTGTCCCATGAAGCCTGTCATCACAATGCTCCATGGCCCCTTTCATCACTATGCTCCATGATCCCTGTCTTCACAATGTTGTAGAACAATTGTCATCACAATGCTCCATGACCCCTGTAATCACAATGCTCCATTCCCTTTTCATCACAGTGCTACAGAATTCTGGTCATCACAATATTCCATAACCGTGTCATCACAATGCTCTATGACCCCTGTCATCACAATGCTCCACGAGACTTGTCATCACAATGATCCATGACCACATTCATCACAATGCTTCATGACCACTGTCATCACAAACCTCGATGACCCTTGTCATCACAATGCTCCATGACCTTGTCATCAGAATGCTCCTTGGCCCCTCTAATCACAATGGTCCATTCCCTTTTTATCACAATGCTCCAGAATTCTTGTCATCATAATGTTCCATGGCCGTGTCATCACAATGGCCCATGACCCCTGCCATCACAATGCTCCATGGCCCCTGTCATCCCAGTGCTCCATGATATCTTCCTTCACAATTCTAGATGACCACTGTCATCACAATGCCCCATGACACCTGTCTTCACATTTCGCCATGGCCCCTGTCATCGCAATACTCCATGAACCGTGTCATCACAATATTCCAGGACACTTTTCGTCACAATGATCCTTGACCACATTCATCTGAATACTCCATGGCCTATGTATTCGCAATTTTTCATGGCCCCTGAAATCAAATTGCTCCATGTTCCATTTCTAACAATGCTCCATGTCCACTGTCAACACAATGTCCCATGACTCCTTTCAACACAATGCTCCATTGCCCCTTTCATCACTATGCTCCATGATCACTGTCATCACAATGTTCTAGAACAATTGTCATCACAATGCTCCATGACCCCTGTAATCACAATGCTCCATGCCCTTTTCATCACTGTGCTACAGAATTCTGGTCATCACAATATTCCATAACCGTGTCATCACAATGCTCTATGACCCCTGTCATCACAATGCTCCACGACACTTGTCATCACAATGATCCATGACCACATTCATCACAATGCTTCATGACCACTGTCATCACAATGCTCGATGACCCTTGTCATCACAATGCTCCATGCCGTTGTCATCAGAATGCTCCTTGGCCCCTCTAATCACAATGGTCCATGCCCTTTTTATCACAATGCTCCAGAATTCTTGTCATCATAATGTTCCATGGCCGTGTCATCACAATGCCCCATGACTCCTGTCATCACAATGCCCCATGACACCTGTCTTCACATTTCGCCATGGCCCTTGTCATCCCAATGCTCCATGAACCGTGTCATCACAATATTCCAGGACAATTTTCGTCACAATGATCCTTGACCACATTCATCTGAATACTCCATGGCCTATGTATTCACAATTTTTCATGACCCCTGAAATCAAATTCCTCCATGTTCCCTTTCTAACAAGGCTCCATGACCACTGTCAACACATTGTCCCATGAAGCCTGTCATCACAATGCTCCATGGCCCCTTTCATCACTATGCTCCATGATCCCTGTCATCACAATGTTCTAGAACAATTGTCATCACAATGCTCCATGACACCTGTAATCACAATGCTCCATTCCCTTTTCATCACAGTGCTACAGAATTCTGGTCATCACAATATTCCCTAACCGTGTCATCACAATGCTCTATGACCCCTGTCATCACAATGCTCCACGACACTTGTCATCACAATGATCCATGACCACATTCATCACAATGTTTCATGACCACTGTCATCACAATGCTCGATGACCCTTGTCATCACAATGCTCCATGCCGTTGTCATCAAAATGCTCCTTGACCCCTCTAATCACAATGGTCCATGCTCTTTTTATCACAATGCTCCAGAATTCTTGTCATCATAATGTTCCATGGCCGTGTCATCACAATGCCCCATGACCCCTGTCATCACAATGCTCCATGGCCCCTGTCATCCCAGTGCTCCATGATATCCTTCTTCACAATTCTAGATGACCACTGTCATCACAATGCCCCATGACACCTGTCTTCACATTTCGCCATGGCCCTTGTCATCGCAATGCTCCATGAACCGTGTCATCACAATATTCCAGGACACTTTTCGTCACAATGATCCTTGACCACATTCATCTGAATACTCCATGGCCTATGTATTCACAATTTTTCATGGCCCCTGAAATCAAATTGCTCCATGTTCCCTTTCTAACAATGCTCCATGACCACTGTCAACACATTGTCCCATGACGCCTGTCATCACAATTCTCCATGGCCCCTTTCATCACTATGCTCCATGATCCCTGTCATCATAATGTTCTAGAACAATTGTCATCACAATGCTCCATGACCCCTGTAATCACAGTGCTCCATTCCCTTTTCATCACAGTGCTACAGAATTCTGGTCATCACAATATTCCATAACCGTGTCATCACAATGCTATATGCCCCTTGTCATCACAATGCTCCACGACACTTGTCATCACAATGATCCATGACCACATTCATCACAATGCTTCATGACCACTGTCATCACAATGCTCGATGACCCTTGTCATCACAATGCTCCATGCCGTTGTCATCAGAATGCTCTTTGGCCCCTCTAATCACAATGGTCCATGCCCTTTTTATCACAATGCTCCAGAATTCTTGTCATCATAATGTTCCATGGCCGTGTCATCACAATGCCCCATGACCCCTGTCATCACAATGCTCCATGGCCCCTGTCATCCCAGTGCTCCATGATATCTTCCTTCACAATTCTAGATGACCACTGTCATCACAATGCCCCATGACACCTGTCTTCACATTTCGCCATGGCCCTTGTCATCGCAATGCTCCATGAACCGTGTCATCACAATATTCCAGGACACTTGTCGTCACAATGATCCTTGACCACATTCATCTGAATACTCCATGGCCTATGTATTCACAATTTTTCATGGCCCCTGAAATCAAATTGCTCCATGTTCCCTTTCTAACAATGCTCCATGACCACTGTCAACACAATATCCCATGGCGCCTGTCATCACAATGCTCCATGGACCCTTTCATCACTATGCTCCATGATCCCTGTCATCACAATGTTCTAGAACAATTGTCATCACAATGCTCCATGACCCCTGTAATCACAATGCTCCATTCCCTTTTTATCACAGTGCTACAGAATTCTGGTCATCACAATATTCCATAACCGTGTCATCAAAATGCTCTATGACCCCTGTCATCACAATGCTCCACGACACTTGTCATCACAATGATCCATGACCACATTCATCACAATGCTTCATGACCACTGTCATCACAATGCTCGATGACCCTTGTCATCACAATGCTCCATGCCGTTGTCATCAGAATGCTCCTTGGCCCCTCTAATCACAATGGTCCATGCCCTTTTTATCACAATGCTCCAGAATTCTTGTCATCATAATGTTCCATGGCCGTGTCATCACAATGCCCCATGACCCCTGTCATCACAATGCTCCATGGCCCCTGTCATCCCACTGCTCCATGATATCTTTCTTCACAATTCTAGAGGACCACTGTCATCACAATGCCCCATGACACCTGTCTTCACATTTCGCCATGGCCCTTGTCATCGCAATGCTCCATGAACCGTGTCATCTCAATATTCCAGGACACGTCGTCACAATGATCCTTGACCACATTCATCTGAATACTCCATGGCCTATGTATTCACAATTTTTCATGGCCCCTGAAATCAAATTGCTCCAATTTCCCTTTCTAACAATGCTCCATGACCACTGTCAACACATTGTCCCATGACGCCTGTCATCACAATGCTCCATGGCCCTTTCATCACTATGCTCCATGATCCCTGTCTTCACAATGTTGTAAACAATTGTCATCACAATGCTCCATGACCCCTGTAATCACAATGCTCCATTCCCTTTTCATCACAGTGCTACAGAATTCTGGTCATCACAATATTCCATAACCGTGTCATCACAATGCTCTATGACCCCTGTCATCACAATGCTCCACGACACTTGTCATCACAATGATTCATGACCACATTGATCTGAATACTCCATGGCCTATGTATTCACAATTTTTCATGGCCCCTGAAATCAAATTGCTCCATGTTCCCTTTCTAACAATGCTCCATGACCACTGTCAACACATTGTCCCATGACATCTGTCATCACAATGCTCCATGGCCCTTTCATCACTATGCTCCATGATCCCTGTCTTCACAATGTTCTAGAACAATTGTCATCACAAGGCTCCATGACCCATGTAATCACAATGCTCCATTCCCTTTTCATCACACTGCTACAGAATTTTGGTCATCACAAAATTCCATAACCGTGTCATCACAATGCTCTATGACCCCTGTCATCACAATGCTCCACGACACTTGTCATCACAATGATCCATGACCACATTCATCACAATGCTTCATGACCACTGTCATCACAATGCTCGATGACCCTTGTCATCACAATGCTCCATGCCGTTGTCATCAGAATGCTCCTTGGCCACTCTAATCACAATGGTCCATGCCCTTTTTATCACAATGCTCCAGACTTCTTGTCATCATAATGTTCCATGGCCGTGTCATCACAATGCCCCATGAACCCTGTCATCACAATGCTCCAAGGCCCCTGTCATCCCAGTGCTCCATGATATCTTTCTTCACAATTCTAGATGACCACTGTCATCACAAAGCCCCATGACACCTGTCTTCACATTTCGCCATGGCCCTTGTCATCACAATGCTCCATGAACCGTGTCATCACAATATTCCAGGACACTTGTCGTCACAATGATCCTTGACCACATTCATCTGAATACTCCATGGCCTATGTATTCACAATTTTTCATGGCCCCTGAAATCAAATTGCTCCATGTTCCCTTTCTAAAAATGCTCCATGACCACTGTCAACACATTGTCCCATGACGCCTGTCATCACAATGCTCCATGGCCCCTTTCATCACTATACTCCATGATCCCTGTCTTCACAATGTTCTAAACAATTGTCATCACAATGCTCCATGACCCCTGTAATCACAATGCTCCATTTCCTTTTCATCACAGTGCTACAGAATTCTGGTCATCACAATATTCCATAACCGTGACATCAAAATGCTCTATGACCCCTGTCATCACAATGCTCCACGACACTTGTCATCACAATGATTCATGACCACATTCATCTGAATACTCCATGGCCTATGTATTCACAATTTTTCATGGCCCCTGAAATCAAAATGCTCCATGTTCCCTTTCTAACAATGCTCCATGACCACTGTCAACACAATGTCCCATGATGCCTGTCATCACAATGCTCCATGGCCCCTTTCATCACTATGCTCCATGATCCCTGTCATCACAATGTTCTAGAACAATTGTCATCACAATGCTCCATGACACCTGTAATCACAATGCTCCATTCCCTTTTCATCACAGTGCTACAGAATTCTGGTCATCACAATATTCCCTAACCGTGTCATCACAATGCTCTATGACCTCTGTCATCACAATGCTCCACGACACTTGTCATCACAATGATCCATGACCACATTCATCACAATGTTTCATGACCACTGTCATCACAATGCTCGATGACCCTTGTCATCACAATGCTCCATGCCGTTGTCATCAAAATGCTCCTTGACCACTCTAATCACAATGGTCCATGCTCTTTTTATCACAATGCTCCAGAATTCTTGTCATCATAATGTTCCATGGCCGTGTCATCACAATGCCCCATGACCCCTGTCATCACAATGCTCCATGGCCCCTGTTATCCCAGTGCTCCATGATATATTTCTTCACAATTCTAGATGACGACTGTCATCACAATGCCCCATGACACCTGTCTTCACATTTCGCCATAGCCCTTGTCATCACAATGCTCCATGAACCGTGTCATCACAATATTCCAGGACACTTGTCGTCACAATGATCCTTGACCACATTCATCTGAATACTCCATGGCCTATGTATTCACAATTTTTCATGGCCCCTGAAATCAAATTGCTCCATGTTCCCTTTCTAAAAATGCTCCATGACCACTGTCAACACATTGTCCCATGATGCCTGTCATCACAATGCTCCATGGCCCTTTCATCACTATGCTCCATGATCCCTGTCTTCACAATGTTCTAGAACAATTGTCATCACAATGCTCCATGACCCCTTTAATCACAATGCTCCATTCCCTTTTCATCCCAGTGCTACAGAATTCTGGTCATCACAACATTCCATAACCGTGTCATCACAATGCTCTATGACCCCTGTCATCACAATGCTCCACGACACTTGTCATCACAATGATCCATGACCACATTCATCACAATGCTTCATGACCACTGTCATCACAATGCACGATGACCCTTGTCATCACAATGCTCCATGCCGTTGTCATCAGAATGTTCCTTGGCCACTCTAATCACAATGGTCCATGCCATTTTTATCACAATGCTCCAGAATTCTTGTCATCATAATGTTCCATGGCCATGTCATCACAATGCCCCATGACCCCTGTCATCACAATGCTCCATGGCCCCTGTCATCCCACTGCTCCATGATATCTTTCTTCACAATTCTAGATGACCACTGTCATCACAAAGCCCCATGACACCTGTCTTCACATTTCACCATGGCCCTTGTCATCGCAATGCTCCATGAACCGTGTCATCACAATATTCCAGGACACTTGTCGTCACAATGATCCTTGACCACATTCATCTGAATACTCCATGGCCTATGTATTCACAATTTTTCATGGCCCCTGAAATCAAATTGCTCCATGGTCCCTTTCTAAAAATGCTCCATGACCACTGTCAACACATTGTCCCATGACGCCTGTCATCACAATGCTCCATGGCCCCTTTCATCACTATGCTCCATGATCCCTGTCTTCACAATGTTCTAAACAATTGTCATCACAATGCTCCATGACCCCTGTAATCACAATGCTCCATTCCCTTTTCATCACAGTGCTGCAGAATTCTGGTCATCACAATATTCCATAACCGTGACATCAAAATGCTCTATGACCCCTGTCATCACAATCCTCCACGAGAGTTGTCATCACAATGATTCATGACCACATTCATCTGAATACTCCATGGCCTATGTATTCACAATTTTTCATGGCCCCTGAAATCAAAATGCTCCAGGTTCCCTTTCTAACAATGCTCCATGACCACTGTCAACACAATGTCCCATGACGCCTGTCATCACAATGCTCCATGGCCCCTTTCATCACTATGCTCCATAATCCCTGACATCACAATGTTCTAGAACAATTGTCATCACAATGCTCCATGACCCCTGTAATCACAATGCTCCATTCCCTATTCATCACAGTGCTACAGAATTCTGGTCATCACAATATTCCCTAACCGTGTCATCACAATGCTCTATGACCCCTGTCATCACAATGCTCCACGACACTTGTCATCACAATGATCCATGACCACATTCATCACAATGTTTCATGACCACTGTCATCACAATGCTCGATGACACTTTTCATCACAATGCTCCATGCCGTTGTCATCAGAATGCTCCTTGGCCCCTCTAATCACAATGGTCCATGCCCTTTTTATCACAATGCTCCAGAATTCTTGTCATCATAATGTTCCATGGCCGTGTCATCACAATGCCCCATGACTCCTGTCATCACAATGCCCCATGACACCTGTCTTCACATTTCGCCATGGCCCTTGTCATCGCAATGCTCCATGAACCGTGTCATCACAATATTCCAGTACACTTTTCGTCACAATGATCCTTGACCACATTCATCTGAATACTCCATGGCCTATGTATTCACAATTGTTCATGGCCCCTGAAATCAAATTGCTCCAAGTGCCCTTTCTAACAATGCTCCATGACCACTGTCAACACAATGTCCCATGACGCCTGTCATCACAATTCTCCATGGCCCCTTTCATCACTATACTCCATGATCCCTGTCATCATAATGTTCTAAAACAATTGTCATCACAATGCTCCATGACCCCTGTAATCACAGTGCTCCATTCCCTTTTCATCACAGTGCTACAGAATTCTGGTCATCACAATATTCCATAACCGTGTCATCACAATGCTATATGCCCCTTGTCATCACAATGCTCCACGACACTTGTCATAACAATGATCCATGACCACATTCATCACAATGCTTCATGACCACTGTCATCACAAAGCTCGATGACACTTGTCATCACAATGCTCCATGACATTGTTATCAGAATGCTCCTTGGCCCCTCTAATCACAATGGTCCATGCCCTTTTTATCACAATGCTCCAGAATTCTTGTCATCATTATGTTCCATGGCCGTGTCATCACAATGCCCCATGACCCCTGTCATCACAATGTTCCATGGCCCCTGTCATCCCAGTGCTCCATGATATCTTTCTTCACAATTCTAGATGACCACTGTCATCACAATGCCTCATGACACCTGTCTTCACATTTCGCCATGGCCCTTTTCATCGCAATGCTCCATGAACCGTGTCATCACAATATTCCAGGACACTTTTCGTCACAATGATCTTTGACCACATTCATCTGAATACTCCATGGCCTATGTATTCGCAATTGTTCATGGCCCCTGAAATTAAATTGCTCCATGTTCCTTTTCTAACAATGCTCCATGTCCACTGTCAACACAATGTCCCATGACGCCTGTCAACACAATGCTCCATTGCCCCTTACATCACTATGCTCCATGATCCCTGTCATCACAATGTTCTAGAACAATTGTCATCACAATGCTCCATGACCCCTGTAATCACAATGCTCCATGCCCTTTTCATCACTGTGCTACAGAATTCTGGTCATCACAATATTCCATAACCGTGTCATCACAATGCTCTATGACCCCTGTCATCACAATGCTCCACGACACTTGTCATCACAATGATCCATGACCACATTCATCACAATGCTTCATGACCACTTTCATCACAATGCTCGATGACCCTTGTCATCACAATGCTCCATGCCGTTGTCATCAGAATGCTCCTTGGCCCCTCTAATCACAATGGTCCATGCCCTTTTTATCACAATGCTCCAGAATTCTTGTCATCATAATGTTCCATGGCCGTGTCATCACAATGCCCCATGACCCCTGTCATCACAATGCTCCATGGCCCCTGTCATCCCAGTGCTCCATGATATCTTCCTTCACAATTCTAGATGACCACTGTCATCACAATGCCCCATGACACCTGTCTTCACATTTCGCCATGGCCCTTGTCATCGCAATGCTCCATGAACCGTGTCATCACAATATTCCAGGACACTTGTCGTCACAATGATCCTTGACCACATTCATCTGAATACTCCATGGCCTATGTATTCACAATTTTTCATGGCCCCTAAAATCAAATTGCTCCATGTTCCCTTTCTAACAATGCTCCATGACCACTGTCAACACAATGTCCCATGGCGCCTGTCATCACAAAGCTCCATGGACCCTTTAATCACTATGATCCATGATCCCTGTCATCACAATGTTCTAGAACAATTGTCATCACAATGCTCCATGACCCCTGTAATCACAATGCTCCATTCCCTTTTCATCACTGTGCTACAGAATTCTGGTCATCACAATATTCCATAACCGTTTCATCACAATGCTCTATGACCCCTGTCATCACAATGCTCCACGACACTTGTCATCACAATGATCCATGACCACATTCATCACAATGCTTCATGACCACTGTCATCACAATGCTCGATGACCCTTTTCATCACAATGCTCCATGCCGTTGTCATCAGAATGCTCCTTGGCCCCTCTAATCACAATGGTCCATGCCCTTTTTATCACAATGCTCCAGAATTCTTGTCATCATAATGTTCCATGGCCGTGTCATCACAATGCCCCATGACTCCTGTCATCACAATGCCCCATGACACCTGTCTTCACATTTCGCCATGGCCCTTGTCATCGCAATGCTCCATGAACCGTGTCATCACAATATTCCAGGACACTTTTCGTCACAATGATCCTTGACCACATTCATCTGAATACTCCATGGCCTATGTATTCACAATTTTTCATGGCCCCTGAAATCTAATTGCTCCATGTTCCCTTTCTAACAATGCTCCATGACCACTGTCAACACAATGTCCCATGACGCCTGTCATCCCAATGCTCCATGGCCCCTTTCATCACTATGCTCCATGATCCCTGTCATCACAATGTTCTAGAACAATTGTCAACACAATGCTCCGTGACCCCTGTAATCACAATGCTCCATTCCCTTTTCATCACAGTGCTACAGAATTCTGGTCATCACAATATTCCATAACCGTGTCATCACAATGCTCTATGACCCCTGTCATCACAATGCTCCATGAAACTTGTCATCACAATGATCCATGACCACATTCATCACAATGCTTCATGACCACTGTCATCACAAAGCTCGATGACCCTTGTCATCACAATGCTCCATGACCTTGTCATCAGAATGCTTCTTGGCCCCTCTAATCACAATGGTCCATGCCCTTTTTATCACAATGGTCCAGAATTCTTGTCATCATAATGTTCCATGGACGTGTCATCACAATGCCCCATGACCCCTGTCATCACAATGTTCCATCGCCCCTGTCATCCCAGTGCTCCATGATATCTTTCTTCACAATTCTAGATGACCACTGGCATCACAATGCCTCATGACACCTGTCTTCACATTTCGCCATGGCCCTTTTCATCGCAATGCTCCATGAACCGTGTCATCACAATATTCCAGGACAAATTTCGTCACAATGATTCATGACCACATTCATCTGAATACTCCATGGCCTATGTATTCACAATTTTTCATGGCCCCTGAAATCAAAATGCTCCAGGTTCCCTTTCTAACAATGCTCCATGACCACTGTCAACACAATGTCCCATGACGCCTGTCATCACAATGCTCCATGGCCCCTTTCATCACTATGTTCCATGATCCCTGTCATCACAATGTTCTAGAACAATTGTCATCACAATGCTCCATGACACCTGTAATCACAACGCTCCATTCCCTTTTCATCACAGTGCTACAGAATTCTGGTCATCACAATATTCCCTAACCGTGTCATCACAATGCTCTATGACCCCTGTCATCACAATGCTCCACGACACTTGTCATCACAATGATCCATGACCACATTCATCACAATGTTTCATGACCACTGTCATCACAATGCTCGATGACACTTGTCATCACAATGCTCCATGCCGTTGTCATCAGAATGCTCCTTGGCCCCTCTAATCACAATGGTCCATGCCCTTTTTATCACAATGCTCCAGAATTCTTGTCATCATAATGTTCCATGGCCGTGTCATCACAATGCCCCATGACTCCTGTCATCACAATGCCCCATGACACCTGTCTTCACATTTCGCCATGGCCCTTGTCATCGCAATGCTCCATGAACCGTGTCATCACAATATTCCAGTACACTTTTCGTCACAATGATCCTTGACCACATTCATCTGAATACTCCATGGCCTATGTATTCACAATTGTTCATGGCCCCTGAAATCAAATTGCTCCAAGTGCCCTTTCTAACAATGCTCCATGACCACTGTCAACACAATGTCCCATGACGCCTGTCATCACAATTCTCCATGGCCCCTTTCATCACTATACTCCATGATCCCTGTCATCATAATGTTCTAAAACAATTGTCATCACAATGCTCCATGACCCCTGTAATCACAGTGCTCCATTCCCTTTTCATCACAGTGCTACAGAATTCTGGTCATCACAATATTCCATAACCGTGTCATCACAATGCTATATGCCCCTTGTCATCACAATGCTCCACGACACTTGTCATAACAATGATCCATGACCACATTCATCACAATGCTTCATGACCACTGTCATCACAAAGCTCGATGACACTTGTCATCACAATGCTCCATGACTTTGTTATCAGAATGCTCCTTGGCCCCTCTAATCACAATGGTCCATGCCCTTTTTATCACAATGCTCCAGAATTCTTGTCATCATTATGTTCCATGGCCGTGTCATCACAATGCCCCATGACCCCTGTCATCACAATGTTCCATGGCCCCTGTCATCCCAGTGCTCCATGATATCTTTCTTCACAATTCTAGATGACCACTGTCATCACAATGCCTCATGACACCTGTCTTCACATTTCGCCATGGCCCTTTTCATCGCAATGCTCCATGAACCGTGTCATCACAATATTCCAGGACACTTTTCGTCACAATGATCTTTGACCACATTCATCTGAATACTCCATGGCCTATGTATTCGCAATTGTTCAAGGCCCCTGAAATCAAATTGCTCCATGTTCCTTTTCTAACAATGCTCCATGTCCACTGTCAACACAATGTCCCATGACGCCTGTCAACACAATGCTCCATTGCCCCTTACATCACTATGCTCCATGATCCCTGTCATCACAATGTTCTAGAACAATTGTCATCACAATGCTCCATGACCCCTGTAATCACAATGCTCCATGCCCTTTTCATTACTGTGCTACAGAATTCTGGTCATCACAATATTCCATAACCGTGTCATCACAATGCTCTATGACCCCTGTCATCACAATGCTCCACGACACTTGTCATCACAATGATCCATGACCACATTCATCACAATGCTTCATGACCACTTTCATCACAATGCTCGATGACCCTTGTCATCACAATGCTCCATGCCGTTGTCATCAGAATGCTCCTTGGCCCCTCTAATCACAATGGTCCATGCCCTTTTTATCACAATGCTCCAGAATTCTTGTCATCATAATGTTCCATGGCCGTGTCATCACAATGCCCCATGACCCCTGTCATCACAATGCTCCATGGCCCCTGTCATCCCAGTGCTCCATGATATCTTCCTTCACAATTCTAGATGACCACTGTCATCACAATGCCCCATGACACCTGTCTTCACATTTCGCCATGGCCCTTATCATCGCAATGCTCCATGAACCGTGTCATCACAATATTCCAGGACACTTGTCGTCACAATGATCCTTGACCACATTCATCTGAATACTCCATGGCCTATGTATTCACAATTTTTCATGGCCCCTAAAATCAAATTGCTCCATGTTCCCTTTCTAACAATGCTCCATGACCACTGTCAACACAATGTCCCATGGCGCCTGTCATCACAAAGCTCCATGGACCCTTTAATCACTATGATCCATGATCCCTGTCATCACAATGTTCTAGAACAATTGTCATCACAATGCTCCATGACCCCTGTAATCAAAATGCTCCATTCCCTTTTCATCACTGTGCTACAGAATTCTGGTCATCACAATATTCCATAACCGTTTCATCACAATGCTCTATGACCCCTGTCATCACAATGCTCCACGACACTTGTCATCACAATGATCCATGACCACATTCATCACAATGCTTCATGACCACTGTCATCACAATGCTCGATGACCCTTTTCATCACAATGCTCCATGCCGTTGTCATCAGAATGCTCCTTGGCCCCTCTAATCACAATGGTCCATGCCCTTTTTATCACAATGCTCCAGAATTCTTGTCATCATAATGTTCCATGGCCGTGTCATCACAATGCCCCATGACTCCTGTCATCACAATGCCCCATGACACCTGTCTTCACATTTCGCCATGGCCCTTGTCATCGCAATGCTCCATGAACCGTGTCATCACAATATTCCAGGACACTTTTCGTCACAATGATCCTTGACCACATTCATCTGAATACTCCATGGCCGATGTATTCACAATTTTTCATGGCCCCTGAAATCTAATTGCTCCATGTTCCCTTTCTAACAATGCTCCATGACCACTGTCAACACAATGTCCCATGACGCCTGTCATCCCAATGCTCCATGGCCCCTTTCATCACTATGCTCCATGATCCCTGTCATCACAATGTTCTAGAACAATTGTCAACACAATGCTCCGTGACCCCTGTAATCACAATGCTCCATTCCCTTTTCATCACAGTGCTACAGAATTCTGGTCATCACAATATTCCATAACCGTGTCATCACAATGCTCTATGACCCCTGTCATCACAATGCTCCACGAAACTTGTCATCACAATGATCCATGACCACATTCATCACAATGCTTCATGACCACTGTCATCACAAAGCTCGATGACCCTTGTCATCACAATGCTCCATGACCTTGTCATCAGAATGCTTCTTGGCCCCTCTAATCACAATGGTCCATGCCCTTTTTATCACAATGGTCCAGAATTCTTGTCATCATAATGTTCCATGGACGTGTCATCACAATGCCCCATGAACCCTGTCATCACAATGTTCCATCGCCCCTGTCATCCCAGTGCTCCATGATATCTTTCTTCACAATTCTAGATGACCACTGGCATCACAATGCCTCATGACACCTGTCTTCACATTTCGCCATGGCCCTTTTCATCGCAATGCTCCATGAACCGTGTCATCACAATATTCCAGGACAAATTTCGTCACAATGATCCTTGACCACATTCATCTGAATACTCCATGGCCTATGTATTCGCAATTTTTCATGGCCCCTGAAATCAAATTGCTCCATGTTCCATTTCTAACAATGCTCCATGTCCACTGTCAACACAATGTCCCATGACGCCTGTCAAAACAATGCTCCATTGCCCCTTTCATCACTAAGCTCCATGATCCCTGTCATCACAATGTTCTAGAACAATTGTCATCACAATGCTCTATGACCCCTGTAGTCACAATGCTCCATGCCCTTTTCATCACTGTGCTACAGAATTCTGGTCATCACAATATTCCATAACCGTGTCATCACAATGCTCTATGACTCCTGTCATCACAATGCTCTACGACACATGTCATCACAATGATTCATGACCACATTCATCACAATGCTTCATGACCACTTTCATCACAATGCTCGATGACCCTTGTCATCACAATGCTCCATGCCGTTGTCATCAGAATGCTCCTTGGCCCCTATAATCACAATGTTCCATGACCTTTTTATCACAATGCTCCAGAATACTTGTCATCATAATGTTCCATGGTCGTGTCATCACAGTGCCCCATGACCCCTGTCATCACAATGTTCCATGGCCCCTGTCATCCCAGTGTTCCATGATATCTTTCTTCACAATTCTAGATGACCACTGTCATCACAATGCCCCATGACACCTGTCTTCACATTTCGCCATGGCCCTTGTCATCCCAATGTTCCATGAACCGTGTCATCACAATATTCCAGGACAATTTTCGTCACAATGATCCTTGACCACATTCATCTGAATACTCCATGGCCTATGTATTCAAATTTTTCATGACCCCTGAAATCAAATTGCTCCATGTTCCCTTTCTAACAAGGCTCCATGACCACTGTCAACACATTGTCCCATGAAGCCTGTCATCACAATGCTCCATGGCCCCTTTCATCACTATGCTCCATGATCCCTGTCTTCACAATGTTGTAGAACAATTGTCATCACAATGCTCCATGACCCCTGTAATCACAATGCTCCATTCCCTTTTCATCACAGTGCTACAGAATTCTGGTCATCACAATATTCCATAACCGTGTCATCACAATGCTCTATGACCCCTGTCATCACAATGCTCCACGAGACTTGTCATCACAATGATCCATGACCACATTCATCACAATGCTTCATGACCACTGTCATCACAAAGCTCGATGACCCTTGTCATCACAATGCTCCATGACCTTGTCATCAGAATGCTCCTTGGCCCCTCTAATCACAATGGTCCATTCCCTTTTTATCACAATGCTCCAGAATTCTTGTCATCATAATGTTCCATGGCCGTGTCATCACAATGGCCCATGACCCCTGCCATCACAATGCTCCATGGCCCCTGTCATCCCAGTGCTCCATGATATCTTCCTTCACAATTCTAGATGACCACTGTCATCACAATGCCCCATGACACCTGTCTTCACATTTCGCCATGGCCCCTTTCATCGCAATACTCCATGAACCGTGTCATCACAATATTACAGGACACTTTTTGTCACAATGATCCTTGACCACATTCATCTGAATACTCCATGGCCTATGTATTCGCAATTTTTCATGGCCCCTGAAATCAAATTGCTCCATGTTCCATTTCTAACAATGCTCCATGTCCACTGTCAACACAATGTCCCATGACTCCTTTCAACACAATGCTCCATTGCCCCTTTCATCACTATGCTCCATGATCCCTGTCATCACAATGTTCTAGAACAATTGTCATCACAATGCTCCATGACCCCTGTAATCACAATGCTCCATGCCCTTTTCATCACTGTGCTACAGAATTCTGGTCATCACAATATTCCATAACCGTGTCATCACAATGCTCTATGACCCCTGTCATCACAATGCTCCACGACACTTGTCATCACAATGATCCATGACCACATTCATCACAATGCTTCATGACCACTGTCATCACAATGCTCGATGACCCTTGTCATCACAATGCTCCATGCCGTTGTCATCAGAATGCTCCTTGGCCCCTCTAATCACAATGGTCCATGCCCTTTTTATCACAATGCTCCAGAATTCTTGTCATCATAATGTTCCATGGCCGTGTCATCACAATGCCCCATGACTCCTGTCATCACAATGCCCCATGACACCTGTCTTCACATTTCGCCATGGCCCTTGTCATCCCAATGCTCCATGAACCGTGTCATCACAATATTCCAGGACAATTTTCGTCACAATGATCCTTGACCACATTCATCTGAATACTCCATGGCCTATGTATTCACAATTTTTCATGACCCCTGAAATCAAATTCCTCCATGTTCCCTTTCTAACAAGGCTCCATGACCACTGTCAACACATTGTCCCATGAAGCCTGTCATCACAATGCTCCATGGCCCCTTTCATCACTATGCTCCATGATCCCTGTCTTCACAATGTTCTAGAACAATTGTCATCACAATGCTCCATGACCCCTGTAATCACAATGCTCCATTCCCTTTTCATCACAGTGCTACAGAATTCTGGTCATCACAATATTCCATAACCGTGTCATCACAATGCTCTATGACCCCTGTCATCACAATGCTCCACGAGACTTGTCATCACAATGATCCATGACCACATTCATCACAATGCTTCATGACCACTGTCATCACAATGCTCGATGACCCTTGTCATCACAATGCTCCATGCCGTTGTCATCAGAATGCTCTTTGGCCCCTCTAATCACAATGGTCCATGACCTTTTTATCACAATGCTCCAGAATTCTTGTCATCATAATGTTCCATGGCCGTGTCATCACAATGCCCCATGACCCCTGTCATCACAATGCTCCATGGCCCCTGTCATCCCAGTGCTCCATGATATCTTCCTTCACAATTCTAGATGACCACTGTCATCACAATGCCCCATGACACCTGTCTTCACATTTCGCCATGGCCCTTGTCATCCCAATGTTCCATGAACCGTGTCATCACAATATTCCAGGACAATTTTCGTCACAATGATCCTTGACCACATTCATCTGAATACTCCATGGCCTATGTATTCAAATTTTTCATGACCCCTGAAATCAAATTGCTCCATGTTCCCTTTCTAACAAGGCTCCATGACCACTGTCAACACATTGTCCCATGAAGCCTGTCATCACAATGCTCCATGGCCCCTTTCATCACTATGCTCCATGATCCCTGTCTTCACAATGTTGTAGAACAATTGTCATCACAATGCTCCATGACCCCTGTAATCACAATGCTCCATTCCCTTTTCATCACAGTGCTACAGAATTCTGGTCATCACAATATTCCATAACCGTGTCATCACAATGCTCTATGACCCCTGTCATCACAATGCTCCACGAGACTTGTCATCACAATGATCCATGACCACATTCATCACAATGCTTCATGACCACTGTCATCACAAAGCTCGATGACCCTTGTCATCACAATGCTCCATGACCTTGTCATCAGAATGCTCCTTGGCCCCTCTAATCACAATGGTCCATTCCCTTTTTATCACAATGCTCCAGAATTCTTGTCATCATAATGTTCCATGGCCGTGTCATCACAATGGCCCATGACCCCTGCCATCACAATGCTCCATGGCCCCTGTCATCCCAGTGCTCCATGATATCTTCCTTCACAATTCTAGATGACCACTGTCGTCACAATGCCCCATGACACCTGTCTTCACATTTCGCCATGGCCCCTTTCATCGCAATACTCCATGAACCGTGTCATCACAATATTACAGGACACTTTTCGTCACAATGATCCTTGACCACATTCATCTGAATACTCCATGGCCTATGTATTCGCAATTTTTCATGGCCCCTGAAATCAAATTGCTCCATGTTCCATTTCTAACAATGCTCCATGTCCACTGTCAACACAATGTCCCATGACTCCTTTCAACACAATGCTCCATTGCCCCTTTCATCACTATGCTCCATGATCCCTGTCATCACAATGCTCCATGCCCTTTTCATCACTGTGCTACAGAATTCTGGTCATCACAATATTCCATAACCGTGTCATCACAATGCTCTATGACCCCTGTCATCACAATGCTCCACGACACTTGTCATCACAATGATCCATGACCACATTCATCAAAATGCTTCATGACCACTGTCATCACAATGCTCGATGACCCTTGTCATCACAATGCTCCATGCCGTTGTCATCAGAATGCTCCTTGGCCCCTCTAATCACAATGGTCCATGCCCTTTTTATCACAATGCTCCAGAATTCTTGTCATCATAATGTTCCATGGCCGTGTCATCACAATGCCCCATGACTCCTGTCATCACAATGCCCCATGACACCTGTCTTCACATTTCGCCATGGCCCTTGTCATCCCAATGCTCCATGAACCGTGTCATCACAATATTCCAGGACAATTTTCGTCACAATGATCCTTGACCACATTCATCTGAATACTCCATGGCCTATGTATTCACAATTTTTCATGACCCCTGAAATCAAATTCCTCCATGTTCCCTTTCTAACAAGGCTCCATGACCACTGTCAACACATTGTCCCATGAAGCCTGTCATCACAATGCTCCATGGCCCCTTTCATCACTATGCTCCATGATCCCTGTCTTCACAATGTTCTAGAACAATTGTCATCACAATGCTCCATGACCCCTGTAATCACAATGCTCCATTCCCTTTTCATCACAGTGCTACAGAATTCTGGTCATCACAATATTCCATAACCGTGTCATCACAATGCTCTATGACCCCTGTCATCACAATGCTCCACGAGACTTGTCATCACAATGATCCATGACCACATTCATCACAATGCTTCATGACCACTGTCATCACAATGCTCGATGACCCTTGTCATCACAATGCTCCATGCCGTTGTCATCAGAATGCTCTTTGGCCCCTCTAATCACAATGGTCCATGACCTTTTTATCACAATGCTCCAGAATTCTTGTCATCATAATGTTCCATGGCCGTGTCATCACAATGCCCCATGACCCCTGTCATCACAATGCTCCATGGCCCCTGTCATCCCAGTGCTCCATGATATCTTCCTTCACAATTCTAGATGACCACTGTCATCACAATGCCCCATGACACCTGTCTTCACATTTCACCATGGCCCTTGTCATCGCAATGCTCCATGAACCGTGTCATCACAATATTCCAGGACACTTGTCGTCACAATGATCCTTGACCACATTCATCTGAATACTCCATGGCCTATGTATTCACAATTTTTCATGGCCCCTGAAATCAAATTGCTCCATGGTCCCTTTCTAACAATGCTCCATGACCACTGTCAACACATTGTCCCATGACGCCTGTCATCACAATGCTCCATGGCCCCTTTCATCACTATGCTCCATGATCCCTGTCTTCACAATGTTCTAAACAATTGTCATCACAATGCTCCATGACCCCTGTAATCACAATGCTCCATTCCCTTTTCATCACAGTGCTTCAGAATTCTGGTCATCACAATATTCCATAACCGTGACATCAAAATGCTCTATGACCCCTGTCATCACAATGCTCCACGACAGTTGTCATCACAATGATTCATGACCACATTCATCTGAATACTCCATGGCCTATGTATTCACAATTTTTCATGGCCCCTGAAATCAAAATGCTCCAGGTTCCCTTTCTAACAATGCTCCATGACCACTGTCAACACAATGTCCCATGACGCCTGTCATCACAATGATCCATGGCCCCTTTCATCACTATGCTCCATGATCCCTGTCATCACAATGTTCTAGAACAATTGTCATCACAATGCTCCATGACACCTGTAATCACAATGCTCCATTCCCTTTTCATCACAGTGCTACAGAATTCTGGTCATCACAATATTCCCTAACCGTGTCATCACAATGCTCTATGACCCCTGTCATCACAATGCTCCACGACACTTGTCATCACAATGATCCATGACCACATTCATCACAATGTTTCATGACCACTGTCATCACAATGCTCGATGACACTTGTCATCACAATGCTCCATGCCGTTGTCATCAGAATGCTCCTTGGCCCCTCTAATCACAATGGTCCATGCCCTTTTTATCACAATGCTCCAGAATTCTTGTCATCATAATGTTCCATGGCCGTGTCATCACAATGCCCCATGACTCCTGTCATCACAATGCCCCATGACACCTGTCTTCACATTTCGCCATGGCCCTTGTCATCGCAATGCTCCATGAACCGTGTCATCACAATATTCCAGTACACTTTTCGTCACAATGATCCTTGACCACATTCATCTGAATACTCCATGGCCTATGTATTCACAATTGTTCATGGCCCCTGAAATCAAATTGCTCCAAGTGCCCTTTCTAACAATGCTCCATGACCACTGTCAACACAATGTCCCATGACGCCTGTCATCACAATTCTCCATGGCCCCTTTCATCACTATACTCCATGATCCCTGTCATCATAATGTTCTAAAACAATTGTCATCACAATGCTCCATGACCCCTGTAATCACAGTGCTCCATTCCCTTTTCATCACAGTGCTACAGAATTCTGGTCATCACAATATTCCATAACCGTGTCATCACAATGCTATATGCCCCTTGTCATCACAATGCTCCACGACACTTGTCATAACAATGATCCATAACCACATTCATCACAATGCTTCATGACCACTGTCATCACAAAGCTCGATGACACTTGTCATCACAATGCTCCATGACTTTGTTATCAGAATGCTCCTTGGCCCCTCTAATCACAATGGTCCATGCCCTTTTTATCACAATGCTCCAGAATTCTTGTCATCATTATGTTCCATGGCCGTGTCATCACAATGCCCCATGACCCCTGTCATCACAATGTTCCAAGGCCCCTGTCATCCCAGTGCTCCATGATATCTTTCTTCACAATTCTAGATGACCACTGTCATCACAATGCCTCATGACACCTGTCTTCACATTTCGCCATGGCCCTTTTCATCGCAATGCTCCATGAACCGTGTCATCACAATATTCCAGGACACTTTTCGTCACAATGATCTTTGACCACATTCATCTGAATACTCCATGGCCTATGTATTCGCAATTGTTCATGGCCCCTGAAATCAAATTGCTCCATGTTCCTTTTCTAACAATGCTCCATGTCCACTGTCAACACAATGTCCCATGACGCCTGTCAACACAATGCTCCATTGCCCCTTACATCACTATGCTCCATGATCCCTGTCATCACAATGTTCTAGAACAATTGTCATCACAATGCTCCATGACCCCTGTAATCACAATGCTCCATGCCCTTTTCATCACTGTGCTACAGAATTCTGGTCATCACAATATTCCATAACCGTGTCATCACAATGCTCTATGACCCCTGTCATCACAATGCTCCACGACACTTGTCATCACAATGATCCATGACCACATTCATCACAATGCTTCATGACCACTTTCATCACAATGCTCGATGACCCTTGTCATCACAATGCTCCATGCCGTTGTCATCAGAATGCTCCTTGGCCCCTCTAATCACAATGGTCCATGCCCTTTTTATCACAATGCTCCAGAATTCTTGTCATCATAATGTTCCATGGCCGTGTCATCACAATGCCCCATGACCCCTGTCATCACAATGCTCCATGGCCCCTGTCATCCCAGTGCTCCATGATATCTTCCTTCACAATTCTAGATGACCACTGTCATCACAATGCCCCATGACACCTGTCTTCACATTTCGCCATGGCCCTTGTCATCGCAATGCTCCATGAACCGTGTCATCACAATATTCCAGGACACTTGTCGTCACAATGATCCTTGACCACATTCATCTGAATACTCCATGGCCTATGTATTCACAATTTTTCATGGCCCCTAAAATCAAATTGCTCCATGTTCCCTTTCTAACAATGCTCCATGACCACTGTCAACACAATGTCCCATGGCGCCTGTCATCACAAAGCTCCATGGACCCTTTAATCACTATGATCCATGATCCCTGTCATCACAATGTTCTAGAACAATTGTCATCACAATGCTCCATGACCCCTGTAATCACAATGCTCCATTCCCTTTTCATCACTGTGCTACAGAATTCTGGTCATCACAATATTCCATAACCGTTTAATCACAATGCTCTATGACCCCTGTCATCACAATGCTCCACGACACTTGTCATCACAATGATCCATGACCACATTCATCACAATGCTTCATGACCACTGTCATCACAATGCTCGATGACCCTTTTCATCACAATGCTCCATGCCGTTGTCATCAGAATGCTCCTTGGCCCCTCTAATCACAATGGTCCATGCCCTTTTTATCACAATGCTCCAGAATTCTTGTCATCATAATGTTCCATGGCCGTGTCATCACAATGCCCCATGACTCCTGTCATCACAATGCCCCATGACACCTGTCTTCACATTTCGCCATGGCCCTTGTCATCGCAATGCTCCATGAACCGTGTCATCACAATATTCCAGGACACTTTTCGTCACAATGATCCTTGACCACATTCATCTGAATACTCCATGGCCTATGTATTCGCAATTTTTCATGGCCCCTGAAATCAAATTGCTCCATGTTCCATTTCTAACAATGCTCCATGTCCACTGTCAACACAATGTCCCATGACGCCTGTCAAAACAATGCTCCATTGCCCCTTTCATCACTAAGCTCCATGATCCCTGTCATCACAATGTTCTAGAACAATTGTCATCACAATGCTCTATGACCCCTGTAATCACAATGCTCCATGCCCTTTTCATCACTGTGCTACAGAATTCTGGTCATCACAATATTCCATAACCGTGTCATCACAATGCTCTATGACTCCTGTCATCACAATGCTCTACGACACTTGTCATCACAATGATCCATGACCACATTCATCACAATGCTTCATGACCACTTTCATCACAATGCTCGATGACCCTTGTCATCACAATGCTCCATGCCGTTGTCATCAGAAGGCTCCTTGGCCCCTATAATCACAATGTTCCATGACCTTTTTATCACAATGCTCCAGAATACTTGTCATCATAATGTTCCATGGTCGTGTCATCACAGTGCCCCATGACCCCTGTCATCACAATGTTCCATGGCCCCTGTCATCCCAGTGTTCCATGATATCTTTCTTCACAATTCTAGATGACCACTGTCATCACAATGCCCCATGACACCTGTCTTCACATTTCGCCATGGCCCTTGTCATCCCAATGTTCCATGAACCGTGTCATCACAATATTCCAGGACAATTTTCGTCACAATGATCCTTGACCACATTCATCTGAATACTCCATGGCCTATGTATTCACAATTTTTCATGACCCCTGAAATCAAATTGCTCCATGTTCCCTTTCTAACAAGGCTCCATGACCACTGTCAACACATTGTCCCATGAAGCCTGTCATCACAATGCTCCATGGCCCCTTTCATCACTATGCTCCATGATCCCTGTCTTCACAATGTTGTAGAACAATTGTCATCACAATGCTCCATGACCCCTGTAATCACAATGCTCCATTCCCTTTTCATCACAGTGCTACAGAATTCTGGTCATCACAATATTCCATAACCGTGTCATCACAATGCTCTATGACCCCTGTCATCACAATGCTCCACGAGACTTGTCATCACAAAGATCCATGACCACATTCATCACAATGCTTCATGACCACTGTCATCACAAAGCTCGATGACCCTTGTCATCACAATGCTCCATGACCTTGTCATCAGAATGCTCCTTGGCCCCTCTAATCACAATGGTCCATGCCCTTTTTATCACAATGCTCCAGAATTCTTGTCATCATAATGTTCCATGGCCGTGTCATCACAATGACCCATGACCCCTGTCATCACAATGCTCCATGGCCCCTGTCATCCCAGTGTTCCATGATATCTTCCTTTACAATTCTAGATGACCACTGTCATCACAATGCCCCATGACACCTGTCTCCACATTTCGCCATGGCCCCTGTCATCGCAATACTCCATGAACCGTGTCATCACAATATTCCAGGACACTTTTCGTCACAATGATCCTTGACCACATTCATCTGAATACTCCATGGCCTATGTATTCGCAATTTTTCATGGCCCCTGAAATCAAATTGCTCCATGTTCCATTTCTAACAATGCTCCATGTCCACTGTCAACACAATGTCCCATGACTCCTTTCAACACAATGCTCCATTGCCCCTTTCATCACTATGCTCCATGATCCCTGTCATCACAATGTTCTAGAACAATTGTCATCACAATGCTCCATGACCCCTGTAATCACAATGCTCCATGCCCTTTTCATCACTGTGCTACAGAATTCTGGTCATCACAATATTCCATAACCGTGTCATCACAATGCTCTATGACCCCTGTCATCACAATGCTCCACGACACTTGTCATCACAATGATCCATGACCACATTCATCACAATGCTTCATGACCACTGTCATCACAATGCTCGATGACCCTTATCATCACAATGCTCCATGCCGTTGTCATCAGAATGCTCCTTGGCCCCTCTAATCACAATGGTCCATGCCCTTTTTATCACAATGCTCCAGAATTCTTGTCATCATAATGTTCCATGGCCGTGTCATCACAATGCCCCATGACTCCTGTCATCACAATGCCCCATGACACCTGTCTTCACATTTCGCCATGGCCCTTGTCATCCCAATGCTCCATGAACCGTGTCATCACAATATTCCAGGACAATTTTCGTCACAATGATCCTTGACCACATTCATCTGAATACTCCATGGCCTATGTATTCACAATTTTTCATGACCCCTGAAATCAAATTCCTCCATGTTCCCTTTCTAACAAGGCTCCATGAACACTGTCAACACTTTGTCCCATGAAGCCTGTCATCACAATGCTCCATGGCCCCTTTCATCACTATGCTCCATGATCCCTGTCTTCACAATGTTCTAGAACAATTTTCATCACAATGCTCCATGACCCCTGTAATCACAATGCTCCATTCCCTTTTCATCACAGTGCTACAGAATTCTGGTCATCACAATATTCCATAACCGTGTCATCACAATGCTCTATGACCCCTGTCATCACAATGCTCCACGAGACTTGTCATCACAATGATCCATGACCACATTCATCACAATGCTTCATGACCACTGTCATCACAATGCTCGATGACCCTTGTCATCACAATGCTCCATGCCGTTGTCATCAGAATGCTCTTTGGCCCCTCTAATCACAATGGTCCATGCCCTTTTTATCACAATGCTCCAGAATTCTTGTCATCATAATGTTCCATGGCCGTGTCATCACAATGCCCCATGACCCCTGTCATCACAATGCTCCATGGCCCCTGTCATCCCAGTGCTCCATGATATCTTCCTTCACAATTCTAGATGACCACTGTCATCACAATGCCCCATGACACCTGTCTTCACATTTCGCCATGGCCCTTGTCATCGCAATGCTCTATGAACCGTGTCATCACAATATTCCAGGACACTTGTCGTCACAATGATCCTTGACCACATTCATCTGAATACTCCATGGCCTATGTATTCACAATTTTTCATGGCCCCTGAAATCAAATTGCTCCATGTTGCCTTTCTAACAATGCTCCATGACCACTGTCAACACAATATCCCATGGCGCTTGTCATCACAATGCTCCATGGACCCTTTCATCACTATGGTCCATGATCCCTGTCATCACAATGTTCTAGAACAATTGTCATCACAATGCTCCATGACCCCTGTAATCACAATGCTCCATTCCCTTTTCATCACAGTGCTACAGAATTCTGGTCATCACAATATTCCATAACCGTGTCATCACAATGCTCTATGACCCCTGTCATCACAATGCTCCACGACACTTGTCATCACAATGATCCATGACCACATTCATCACAATGCTTCATGACCACTGTCATCACAATGCTCGATGACCCTTGTCATCACAATGCTCAATGCCGTTGTCATCAGAATGCTCCTTGGCCCCTCTAATCACAATGGTCCATGCCCTTTTTATCACAATGCTCCAGAATTCTTGTCATCATAATGTTCCATGGCCGTGTCATCACAATGCCCCATGAACCCTGTCATCACAATGCTCCATGGCCCCTGTCATCCCACTGCTCCATGATATCTTTCTTCACAATTCTAGAGGACCACTGTCATCACAATGCCCCATGACACCTGTCTTCACATTTCGCCATGGCCCTTGTCATCGCAATGCTCCATGAACCGTGTCATCTCAATATTCCAGGACACGTCGTCACAATGATCCTTGACCACATTCATCTGAATACTCCATGGCCTATGTATTCACAATTTTTCATGGCCCCTGAAATCAAATTGCTCCAATTTCCCTTTCTAACAATGCTCCATGACCACTGTCAACACATTGTCCCATGACGCCTGTCATCACAATGCTCCATGGCCCTTTCATCACTATGCTCCATGATCCCTGTCTTCACAATGTTGTAAACAATTGTCATCACAATGCTCCATGACCCCTGTAATCACAATGCTCCATTCCCTTTTCATCACAGTGCTACAGAATTCTGGTCATCACAATATTCCATAACCGTGTCATCACAATGCTCTATGACCCCTGTCATCACAATGCTCCACGACACTTGTCATCACAATGATTCATGACCACATTGATCTGAATACTCCATGGCCTATGTATTCACAATTTTTCATGGCCCCTGAAATCAAATTGCTCCATGTTCCCTTTCTAACAATGCTCCATGACCACTGTCAACACATTGTCCCATGACATCTGTCATCACAATGCTCCATGGCCCTTTCATCACTATGCTCCATGATCCCTGTCTTCACAATGTTCTAGAACAATTGTCATCACAAGGCTCCATGACCCATGTAATCACAATGCTCCATTCCCTTTTCATCACACTGCTACAGAATTTTGGTCATCACAAAATTCCATAACCGTGTCATCACAATGCTCTATGACCCCTGTCATCACAATGCTCCACGACACTTGTCATCACAATGATCCATGACCACATTCATCACAATGCTTCATGACCACTGTCATCACAATGCTCGATGACCCTTGTCATCACAATGCTCAATGCCGTTGTCATCAGAATGCTCCTTGGCCACTCTAATCACAATGGTCCATGCCCTTTTTATCACAATGCTCCAGACTTCTTGTCATCATAATGTTCCATGGCCGTGTCATCACAATGCCCCATGAACCCTGTCATCACAATGCTCCAAGGCCCCTGTCATCCCAGTGCTCCATGATATCTTTCTTCACAATTCTAGATGACCACTGTCATCACAATGCCCCATGACACCTGTCTTCACATTTCGCCATGGCCCTTGTCATCGTAATGCTCCATGAACCGTGTCATCACAATATTCCAGGACACATTTCGTCACAATAATCCTTGACCACATTTATCTGAATACTCCATGGCCTATGTATTCACAATTTTTCATGGCCCCTGAAATCAAATTGCTCCATGTTCCCTTTCTAACAATGCTCCATGACCACTGTCAACACAATGTCCCATGACGCCTGTCATCACAATGCTCCATGGCCCCTTTCATCACTATGCTCCATGATCCCTGTCATCACAATGTTCTAGAACAATTGTCATCACAATGCTCCATGACCCCTGTAATCACAATGCTCCATTCCCTTTTCATCACAGTGCTACAGAATTCTGGTCATCACAATATTCCATAAATGTGTCATCACAATGCTCTATGACCCCTGTATCACAATGCTCCACGACACTTGTCATCACAATGATCCATAACCACATTCATCACAATGCTTCATGACCACTGTCATCACAATGCTCGATGACCCTTGTCATCACAATGCTCCATGCCGTTGTCATCAGAATGCTCCTTGGCCCCTCTAATTACAATGGTCCATGCCCTTTTTATCACAATGCTCCAGAATTCTTGTCATCATAATGTTCCATGGCCGTGTCATCACAATGCCCCATGACCCCTGTCATCACAATGCTCCATGGCCCCTGTCATCCCACTGCTCCATGATATCTTTCTTCACAATTCTAGATGACCACTGTCATCACAAAGCCCCATGACACCTGTCTTCACATTTCACCATGGCCCTTGTCATCGCAATGCTCCATGAACCGTGTCATCACAATATTCCAGGACACTTGTCGTCACAATGATCCTTGACCACATTCATCTGAATACTCCATGGCCTATGTATTCACAATTTTTCATGGCCCCTGAAATCAAATTGCTCCATGTTCCCTTTCTAAAAATGCTCCATGACCACTGTCAACACATTGTCCCATGACGCCTGTCATCACAATGCTCCATGGCCCCTTTCATCACTATGCTCCATGATCCCTGTCTTCACAATGTTCTAAACAATTGTCATCACAATGCTCCATGACCCCTGTAATCACAATGCTCCATTCCCTTTTCATCACAGTGCTACAGAATTCTGGTCCTCACAATATTCCCTAACCGTGTCATCACAATGCTCTATGACCTCTGTCATCACAATGCTCCACGACACTTGTCATCACAATGATCCATGACCACATTCATCAAAATGTTTCATGACCACTCTCATCACAATGCTCGATGACCCTTGTCATCACAATGCTCCATGCCGTTGTCATCAAAATGCTCCTTGACCACTCTAATCACAATGGTCCATGCTCTTTTTATCACAATGCTCCAGAATTCTTGTCATCATAATGTTCCATGGCCGTGTCATCACAATGCCCCATGACCCCTGTCATCACAATGCTCCATGGCCCCTGTTATCCCAGTGCTCCATGATATATTTCTTCACAATTCTAGATGACGACTGTCATCACAATGCCCCATGACACCTGTCTTCACATTTCGCCATGGCCCTTGTCATCACAATGCTCCATGAACCGTGTCATCACAATATTCCAGGACACTTGTCGTCACAATGATCCTTGACCACATTCATCTGAATACTCCATGGCCTATGTATTCACAATTTTTCATGGCCCCTGAAATCAAATTGCTCCATGTTCCCTTTCTAAAAATGCTCCATGACCACTGTCAACACATTGTCCCATGATGCCTGTCATCACAATGCTCCATGGCCCTTTCATCACTATGCTCCATGATCCCTGTCTTCACAATGTTCTAGAACAATTGTCATCACAATGCTCCATGACCCCTTTAATCACAATGCTCCATTCCATTTTCATCCCAGTGCTACAGAATTCTGGTCATCACAACATTCCATAACCGTGTCATCACAATGCTCTATGACCCCTGTCATCACAATGCTCCACGAGACTTGTCATCACAATGATCCATGACCACATTCATCACAATGCTTCATGACCACTGTCATCACAATGCACGATGACCCTTGTCATCACAATGCTCCATGCCGTTGTCATCAGAATGCTCCTTGGCCACTCTAATCACAATGGTCCATGCCATTTTTATCACAATGCTCCAGAATACTTGTCATCATAATGTTCCATGGCCGTGTCATCACAATGCCCCATGACCCCTGTCATCACAATGCTCCATGGCCCCTGTCATCCCACTGCTCCATGATATCTTTCTTCACAATTCTAGATGACCACTGTCATCACAAAGCCCCATGACACCTGTCTTCACATTTCACCATGGCCCTTGTCATCGCAATGCTCCATGAACCGTGTCATCACAATATTCCAGGACAATTGTCGTCACAATAATCCTTGACCACATTCATCTGAATACTCCATGGCCTATGTATTCACAATTTTTCATGGCCCCTGAAATCAAATTGCTCCATGGTCCCTTTCTAAAAATGCTCCATGACCACTGTCAACACATTGTCCCATGACGCCTGTCATCACAATGCTCCATGGCCCCTTTCATCACTATGCTCCATGATCCCTGTCTTCACAATGTTCTAAACAATTGTCATCACAATGCTCCATGACCCCTGTAATCACAATGCTCCATTCCCTTTTCATCACAGCGCTACAGAATTCTGGTCATCACAATATTCCATAACCGTGACATCAAAATGCTCTATGACCCCTGTCATCACAATGCTCCACGACAGTTGTCATCACAATGATTCATGACCACATTCATCTGAATACTCCATGGCCTATGTATTCACAATTTTTCATGGCCCCTGAAATCAAAATGCTCCAGGTTCCCTTTCTAACAATGCTCCATGACCACTGTCAACACAATGTCCCATGACGCCTGTCATCACAATGCTCCATGGCCCCTTTCATCACTATGCTCCATGATCCCTGTCATCACAATGTTCTAGAACAATTGTCATCACAATGCTCCATGACACCTGTAATCACAATGCTCCATTCCCTTTTCATCACAGTGCTACAGAATTCTGGTCATCACAATATTCCCTAACCGTGTCATCACAATGCTCTATGACCCCTGTCATCACAATGCTCCACGACAATTTTCATCACAATGATCCATGACCACATTCATCACAATGTTTCATGACCACTGTCATCACAATGCTCGATGACCCTTGTCATCACAATGCTCCATGCCGTTGTCATCAAAATGCTCCTTGACCCCTCTAATCACAATGGTCCATGCTCTTTTTATCACAATGCTCCAGAATTCTTGTCATCATAATGTTCCATGGCCGTGTCATCACAATGCCCCATGACCCCTGTCATCACAATGCTCCATGGCCCCTGTCATCCCAGTGCTCCATGATATCTTTCTTCACAATTCTAGATGACCACTGTCATCACAATGCCCCATGACACCTGTCTTCACATTTCGCCATGGCCCTTGTCATTGCAATGCTCCATGAACCGTGTCATCACAATAGTCCAGGACACTTGTCGTCACAATGATCCTTGACCACATTCATCTGAATACTCCATGGCCTATGTATTCACAATTTTTCATGGCCCCTGAAATCAAATTGCTCCATGTTCCCTTTCTAACAATGCTCCATGACCACTGTCAACACATTGTCCCATGACGCCTGTCATCACAATGCTTCATGGCCCTTTCATCACTATGCTCCATGATCCCTGTCATCACAATGTTCTAGAACAATTTTCATCACAATGCTCCATGACCCCTGTAATCACAATGCTCCATTCCCTATTCATCACAGTACTACAGAATTCTGGTCATCACAATATTCCATAACCGTGTCATCACAATGCTCTATGACCCCTGTCATCACAATGCTCCACGACACTTGTCATCACAATGATCCATGACCACATTCATCACAATGCTTCATGACCACTGTCATCACAATGCTCGATGACCCTTGTCATCACAATGCTCCATGCCGTTGTCATCAGAATGCTCCTTGGCCCCTCTAATCACAATGGTCCATGCCCTTTTTATCACAATGCTCCAAAATTCTTGTCATCATAATGTTCCATGGCTGTGTCATCACAATGCCCCATGACACCTGTCATCACAATGCTCCATGGCCCCTGTTATCCCAGTGCTCCGTGATATCTTTCTTCACAATTCTAGATGACCACTGTCATCACAATGCTCGATGACCCTTGTCATCACAATGCTCCATGCCGTTGTCATCAGAATGCTCCTTGGCCCCTCTAATCACAATATTCCATGCCCTTTTTATCACAATGCTCCAGACTTCTTGTCATCATAATGTTCCATGGCCGTGTCATCACAATGCCCCATGACCCCTGTCATCACAATGCTCCATGGCCCCTGTCACCCCAGTGCTGCATGATATCTTTCTTCACAATTCTAGATGACCACTGTCATCACAGTGCCCCATGACCCCTGTCTTCACATTTCGCCATGGCCCTTGTCATCGCAATGCTCCATGAACCGTGTCATCACAATATTCCAGGACACTTTACGTCACAATGATCCTTGACCACATTCATCTGAATACTCCATGGCCTATGTCTTCACAATTTTTCATGGCCCCTGAAATCAAATTGCTCCATGTTCCCTTTCTAACAATGCTCCATGACCACTGTCAACACAATGTCCCATGACGCCTGTCATCACAATGCTCCATGGCCCCTTTCATCACTATGCTCCATGATCCCTGTCTACACAATGTTCTAAACAATTGTCATCACAATGCTCCATGACCCCTGTAATCACAATGCTCCATTCCCTTTTCATCACAGTGCTACAGAATTCTGGTCTTCACAATATTCCATAACCGTGTCATCACAATGCTCTATGACCCCTGTCATCACAATGCTCAACGACACTTGTCATCACAATGATCCATGACCACATTCATCAAAATGCTTCATGACCACTGTCATCACAATGCTCGATGACCCTTGTCATCACAATGCTCCATGCCGTTGTCATCAGAATGCTCCTTGGCCCCTGTAATCACAATGGTCCATGCCCTATTTATCACAATGCTCCAGAATTCTTGTCATTATAATGTTCCATGGCCGTGTCATCACAATGCCCCATGACCCCTGTAATCACAATGTTCCATGGCCCCTGTCATCCCAGTGCTCCATGATATCTTTCTTCACAATTCTAGATGACCACTGTCATCACAATGCCCCATGACACCTGTCTTCACATTTCGCCATGGCCCTTGTCATCGCAATGCTCCATGAACCGTGTCATCACAATATTCCAGGACACTTTTTGTCACAATGATCCTTGACCACATTCATCTGAATACTCCATGGCCTATGTATTCACAATTTTTCATGGCCCCTGAAATCAAATTGCTCCATGTTCCCTTTCTAACAATGCTCCATGACCACTGTCAACACAAAGTCCCATGATGCCTGTCATCACAATGCTCCATGGGCCCTTTCATCACTATGCTCCATGATCCCTGTCTTCACAATGTTCTAGAACAATTGTCCTCACAATGCTCCATGACCCCTGTAATCACAATGCTCCATTCCCTTTTCATCACAGTGCTACAGAATTCTGGTCTTCTCAATATTCCATAACCGTGTCATCACAATGCTCTATGACACCTGTCATCACAATGCTCCACGACACTTGTCATCACAATGATCCATGACCACATTCATCAAAATGCTTCATGACCACTGTCATCACAATGCTCGATGACACTTGTCATCACAATGCTCTATGCCGTTGTCATCAGAATGCTCCTTGGCCCCTCTAATCACAATGGTCCATGCACTTTTTATCACAATGCTCCAGAATCCTTGTCATCATAATGTTCCATGGCTGTGTCATCACAATGCCCCATTACCCCTGTCATCACAATGCTCCATGGCCCCTCTTATCCCAGTGCTCCATGATACCTTTCTTCACAATTCTAGATGACCACTGTCATCACAAAGCCCCATGACACCTGCCTTCACATTTCGCCATGGCCCTTGTCATCGCAATGCTCCATGAACCGTGTCATCACAATATTCCAGGACACTTGTCGTCACAATGATCCTTGACCACATACATCTGAATATTCCATGGCCTATGTATTCACAATGTTTCATGGCCCCTGAAATCAAATTGCTCCATGTTCCCTTTCTAACAATGCTCCATGACCACTGTCAACACATTGTCCCATGACGCCTGTCATCACAATGCTTCATGGCCCCTTTCATCACTATGCTCCATGATCCCTGTCATCACAATGTTCTAGAACAATTTTCATCACAATGCTCCATGACCCCTGTAATCACAATGCTCCATTCCCTATTCATCACAGTGCTACAGAATTCTGGTCATCACAATATTCCATAACCGTGTCATCACAATGCTCTATGACCCCTGTCATCACAATGCTCCACGACACTTGTCATCACAATGATCCATAACCACATTCATCACAATGCTTCATGACCACTGTCATCACAATGCTCGATGACCCTTGTCATCACAATGCTCCATGCCGTTGTCATCAGAATGCTCCTTGGCCCCTCTAATCACAATGGTCCATGCCCTTTTTATCAAAATGCTCCAGAATTCTTGTTATCATAATGTTCCATTGCCGTGTCATCACAATGCCCCATGACCCGTGCCATCACAATGCTCCATGGCCCCTGTCATCCCAGTGCTCCATGATATCTTTCTTCACAATTCTAGATGACCACTGTCATCACAATGCCCCATGACACCTCTCTTCACATTTCACAATGGCCCTTGTCATCGCAATGCTCCATGAACCGTGTCATCACAATATTCCAGGACACTTTTTGTCACAATGATCCTTGACCTCATTCATCTGAATACTCCATGGCCTATGTATTCACAATTTTTCATGGCCCCTGAAATCAAATTGCTCCATGTACCCTTTCTAACAATTCTCCATGACCACTGTCAACACAAAGTCCCATGACGCCTGTCCTCACAATGCTCCATGGCCCCTTTCATCACTATGCTCCATGATCCCTGTCTTCACAATGTTCTAGAACAATTGTCATCACAATGCTCCAAGACCCCTGTAATCACAATGCTCCATTCCCTTTTCATCACAGTGCTACAGAATTCTGGTCTTCTCAATAATCCATAACCGTGTCATCACAATGCTCTATGACACCTGTCATCACAATGCTCCACGACACTTGTCATCACAATGATCCATGACCACATTCATCACAATGCTTCATGACCACTGTCATCACAATGCTCGATGACACTTGTCATCACAATGCTCTATGCTGTTGTCATCAGAATGCTCCTTGGCCCCTCTAATCACAATGGTCCATGCCCTTTTTATCACAATGCTCCAGAATCCTTGTCATCATAATGTTCCATGGCTGTGTCATCACAATGCCCCATTACCCCTGTCATCACATTGCTCCATGGCCCCTCTTATCCCAGTGCTCCATGATACCTTTCTTCACAATTCTAGATGACCACTGTCATCACAAAGCCCCATGACACCTGCCTTCACATTTCGCCATGGCCCTTGTCATCGCAATGCTCCATGAACCGTGTCATCACAATATTCCAGGACACTTGTCGTCACAATGATCCTTGACCACATACATCTGAATATTCCATGGCCTATGTCTTCACAATTTTTCATGGCCCCTGAAATCAAATTGCTCCATGTTCCCTTTCTAACAATGCTCCATGACCACTGTCAACACATTGTCCCATGACGCCTGTCATCACAATGCTTCATGGCCCCTTTCATCACTATGCTCCATGATCCCTGTCTTCACAATGTTCTAAACAATTGTCATCACAATGCTCCATGACCACTGTAATCACAATGCTCCATTCCCTTTTCATCACAGTGCTACAGAATTCTGGTCTTCACAATATTCCATAACCGTGTCATCACAATGCTCTATGACCCCTGTCATCACAATGCTCCACGACACTTGTCATCACAATGATTCATGACCAAATTCATTACAATGCTTCATGACCACTGTCATCAGAATGCTCGATGACCCTTGTCATCACAATGCTCCATGCCGTTTTCATCAGAATGCTCCTTGGCCCCTCTAATCACAATGGTCCATGCCCTTTTTATCACAATGCTCCAAAATTCTTGTCATCATAATGTTCCATGGCTGTGTCATCACAATGCCCCATGACACCTGTCATCACAATGCTCCATGGCCCCTGTTATCCCAGTGCTCCGTGATATCTTTCTTCACAATTCTAGATGACCACTGTCATCACAAAGCCCTATGACACCTGCCTTCACATTTCCCCATGGCCCTTGTCATCGCAATGCTCCATGAAACGTGTCATCACAATATTCCTGGACACTTGTCGTCACAATGATCCTTGACCACATACATCTGAATATTCCATGGCCTATGTATTCACAATTTTTCATGGCCCCTGAAATCAAATTGCTCCATGTTCCCTTTCTAACAATGCTCCATGACCACTGTCAACACAAAGTCCCATGACGCCTGTCATCACAATGCTCCATGGGCCCTTTCATCACTATGCTCCATGATCCCTGTCTTCACAATGTTCTAGAACAATTGTCATCACAATGCTCCATGACCCCTGTAATCACAATGCTCCATTCCCTTTTCATCACAGTGCTACAGAATTCTGGTCTTCTCAATATTCCATAACCGTGTCATCACAATGCTCTATGACACCTGTCATCACAATGCTCCACGACACTTGTCATCACAATGATCCATGACCACATTCATCACAATGCTTCATGACCACTGTCATCACAATGCTCGATGACACTTGTCATCACAATGCTCTATGCCGTTGTCATCAGAATGCTCCTTGGCCCCTCTAATCACAATGGTCCATGCACTTTTTATCACAATGCTCCAGAATCCTTGTCATCATAATGTTCCATGGCTGTGTCATCACAATGCCCCATTACCCCTGTCATCACAATGCTCCATGGCCCCTCTTATCCCAGTGCTCCATGATACCTTTCTTCACAATTCTAGATGATCACTGTCATCACAAAGCCCCATGACACCTGCCTTCACATTTCGCCATGGCCCTTGTCATCGCAATGCTCCATGAACCTTGTCATCACAATATTCCAGGACACTTGTCGTCACAATGATCCTTGACCACATATATCTGAATATTCCATGGCCTATGTATTCACAATTTTTCATGGCCCCTGAAATCAAATTGCTCCATGTTCCCTTTCTAACAATGCTCCATGACCACTGTCAACACATTGTCCCATGACGCCTGTCATCACAATGCTTCATGGCCCCTTTCATCACTATGCTCCATGATCCCTGTCATCACAATGTTCTAGAACAATTTTCATCACAATGCTCCATGACCCCTGTAATCACAATGCTCCATTCCCTATTCATCACAGTACTACAGAATTCTGGTCATCACAATATTCCATAACCGTGTCATCACAATGCTCTATGACCCCTGTCATCACAATGCTCCACGACACTTGTCATCACAATGATCCAGGACCACATTCATCACAATGCTTCATGACCACTGTCATCACATTGCTCGATGACTCTTGTCATCACAATGCTCCATGCCGTTGTCATCAGAATGCTCCTTGGCCCCTCTAATCACAATGGTCCATGCCCTATTTATCACAATGCTCCAGAATTCTTGTCATTATAATGTTCCATGGCCGTGTCATCACAATGCCCCATGACCCCTGTAATCAAAATGTTCCATGGCCCCTGTCATCCCAGTGCTCCATGATATCTTTCTTCACAATTCTAGATGACCACTGTCATCACAATGCCCCATGACACCTGTCTTCACATTTCGCCATGGCCCTTGTCATCGCAATGCTCCATGAACCGTGTCATCACAATATTCCAGGACACTTTTTGTCACAATGATCCTTGACCACATTCATCTGAATACTCCATGGCCTATTTATTCACAATTTTTCATGGCCCCTGAAATCAAATTGCTCCATGTTCCCTTTCTAACAATGCTCCATGACCACTGTCAACACAAAGTCCCATGAGGCCGGTCATCACAATGCTCCATGGGCCCTTTCATCACTATGCTCCATGATCCCTGTCTTCACAATGTTCTAGAACAATTGTCATCACAATGCTCCATGACCCCTGTAATCACAATGCTCCATTCCCTTTTCATCACAGTGCTACAGAATTCTGGTCTTCTCAATATTCCATAACCGTGTCATCACAATGCTCTATGACACCTGTCATCACAATGCTCCACGACACTTGTCATCACAATGATCCATGACCACATTCATCACAATGCTTCATGACCACTGTCATCACAATGCTCGATGACACTTGTCATCACAATGCTCTATGCCGTTGTCATCAGAATGCTCCTTGGCCCCTCTAATCACAATGGTCCATGCACTTTTTATCACAATGCTCCAGAATCCTTGTCATCATAATGTTCCATGGCTGTGTCATCACAATGCCCCATTACCCCTGTCATCACAATGCTCCATGGCCCCTCTTATCCCAGTGCTCCATGATACCTTTCTTCACAATTCTAGATGATCACTGTCATCACAAAGCCCCATGACACCTGCCTTCACATTTCGCCATGGCCCTTGTCATCGCAATGCTCCATGAACCGTGTCATCACAATATTCCAGGACACTTGTCGTCACAATGATCCTTGACCACATTCATCTGAATATTCCATGGCCTATGTATTCACAATTTTTCATGGCCCCTGAAATCAAATTGCTCCATGTTCCCTTTCTAACAATGCTCCATGACCACTGTCAACACATTGTCCCATGACGCCTGTCATCACAATGCTTCATGGCCCCTTTCATCACTATGCTCCATGATCCCTGTCATCACAATGTTCTAGAACAATTTTCATCACAATGCTCCATGACCCCTGTAATCACAATGCTCCATTCCCTATTCATCACAGTGCTACAGAATTCTGGTCATCACAATATTCCATAACCGTGTCATCACAATGCTCTATGACCCCTGTCATCACAATGCTCCACGACACTTGTCATCACAATGATCCATGACCACATTCATCACAATGCTTCATGACCACTGTCATCACATTGCTCGATGACCCTTGTCATCACAATGCTCCATGCCGTTGTCATCAGAATGCTCCTTGGCCCCTCTAATCACAATATTCCATGCCCTTTTTATCACAATGCTCCAGACTTCTTGTCATCATAATGTTCCATGGCCGTGTCATCACAATGCCCCATGACCCCTGTCATCACAATGCTCCATGGCCCCTGTCACCCCAGTGCTCCATGATATCTTTCTTCACAATTCTAGATGACCACTCTCATCACAGTGCCCCATGACCCCTGTCTTCACATTTCGCCATGGCCCTTGTCATCGCAATGCTCCATGAACCGTGTCATCACAATATTCCAGGACACTTTACGTCACAATGATCCTTGACCACATTCATCTGAATACTCCATGGCCTATGTCTTCACAATTTTTCATGGCCCCTGAAATCAAATTGCTCCATGTTCCCTTTCTAACAATGCTCCATGACCACTGTCAACACAATGTCCCATGACGCCTGTCATCACAATGCTCCATGGCCCCTTTCATCACTATGCTCCATGATCCCTGTCTACACAATGTTCTAAACAATTGTCATCACAATGCTCCATGACCCCTGTAATCACAATGCTCCATTCCCTTTTCATCACAGTGCTACAGAATTCTGGTCTTCACAATATTCCATAACCGTGTCATCACAATGCTCTATGACACCTGTCTTCACAATGCTCCACGACAATTGTCATCACAATGATTCATGACCAAATTCATCACAATGCTTCATGACCACTGTCATCAGAATGCTCGATGACCCTTGTCATCACAATGCTCCATGCCGTTGTCATCAGAATGCTCCTTGGCCCCTCTAATCACAATGGTCCATGCCCTTTTTATCACAATTCTCCAAAATTCTTGTCATCATAATGTTCCATGGCTGTGTCATCACAATGCCCCATGACACCTGTCATCACAATGCTCCATGGCCCCTGTTATCCCAGTGCTCCGTGATATCTTTCTTCACAATTCTAGATGACCACTGTCATCACAAAGCCCTATGACACCTGCCTTCACATTTCCCCATGGCCCTTGTCATCGCAATGCTCCATGAAACGTGTCATCACAATATTCCTGGACACTTGTCGTCACAATGATCCTTGACCACATACATCTGAATATTCCATGGCCTATGTATTCACAATTTTTCATGGCCCCTGAAATCAAATTGCTCCATGTTCCCTTTCTAACAATGCTCCATGACCACTGTCAACAAAAAGTCCCATGACGCCTGTCATCACAATGCTCCATGGCCCCTTTCATCACTATGCTCCATGATCCCTGTCTTCACAATGTTCTAGAACAATTGTCAACACAATGCTCCATGACCCCTGTAATCACAATGCTCCATTCCCTTTTCATCACAGTGCTACAGAATTCTGGTCTTCACAATATTCCATAACCGTGTCATCACAATGCTCTATGACACCTGTCATCACAATGCTCCACGACACTTGTCATCACAACGATTCATGACCAAATTCATCACAATGCTTCATGACCACTGTCATCAGAATGCTCGATGACCCTTGTCATCACAATGCTCCATGCCGTTGTCATCAGAATGCTCCTTGGCCCCTCTAATCACAATGGTCCATGCCCTTTTTATCACAATGCTCCAGAATTCTTGTCATCATAATGTTCCATGGCCGTGTCATCACAATGCCCCATGACCCCTGTCATCACAATGTTCCATGGCCCCTGTCATCCCAGTGCTCCATGATATCTTTCTTCACAATTCTAGATGACCACTGTCATCACAATGCCCCATGACACATGTCTTCACATTTCGCCATGGCCCTTGTCATCGCAATGCTCCATGAACCGTGTCATCACAATATTCCAGGACAATTTTTGTCACAATGATCCTTGACCACATTCATCTGAATACTCCATGGCCTATGTATTCACAATTTTTCATGGCCCCGGAAATCAAATTGCTCCATGTTCCCTTTCTAACAATGCTCCATGACCACTGTCAACACATTGTCCCATGACGCCTGTCATCACAATGCTTCATGGCCCCTTTCATCACTATGCTCCATGATCCCTGTCATCACAATGTTCTAGAACAATTTTCATCACAATGCGCCATGACCCCTGTAATCACAATGTTCCATTCCCTTTTCATCACAGTGCTACAGAATTCTGGTCATCACAATATTCCATAACCGTGTCATCACAATGCTCTATGACCCCTGTCATCACAATGCTCAACGACACTTGTCATCACAATGATCCATGACCACATTCATCAAAATGCTTCATGACCACTGTCATCACAATGCTCGATGACCCTTGTCATCACAATGCTCCATGCCGTTGTCATCAGAATGCTCCTTGGCCCCTGTAATCACAATGGTCCATGCCCTATTTATCACAATGCTCCAGAATTCTTGTCATTATAATGTTCCATGGCCGTGTCATCACAATGCCCCATGACCCCTGTAATCACAATGTTCCATGGCCCCTGTCATCCCAGTGCTCCATGATATCTTTCTTCACAATTCTAGATGACCACTGTCATCACAATGCCCCATGACACCTGTCTTCACATTTCGCCATGGCCCTTGTCATCGCAATGCTCCATGAACCGTGTCATCACAATATTCCAGGACACTTTTTGTCACAATGATCCTTGACCACATTCATCTGAATACTCCATGGCCTATGTATTCACAATTTTTCATGGCCCCTGAAATCAAATTGCTCCATGTTCCCTTTCTAACAATGCTCCATGACCACTGTCAACACAAAGTCCCATGATGCCTGTCATCACAATGCTCCATGGGCCCTTTCATCACTATGCTCCATGATCCCTGTCTTCACAATGTTCTAGAACAATTGTCATCACAATGCTCCATGAGCCCTGTAATCACAATGCTCCATTCCCTTTTCATCACAGTGCTACAGAATTCTGGTCTTCTCAATATTCCATAACCGTGTCATCACAATGCTCTATGACACCTGTCATCACAATGCTCCACGACACTTGTCATCACAATGATCCATGACCACATTCATCAAAATGCTTCATGACCACTGTCATCACAATGCTCGATGACACTTGTCATCACAATGCTCTATGCCGTTGTCATCAGAATGCTCCTTGGCCCCTCTAATCACAATGGTCCATGCACTTTTTATCACAATGCTCCAGAATCCTTGTCATCATAATGTTCCATGGCTGTGTCATCACAATGCCCCATTACCCCTGTCATCACAATGCTCCATGGCCCCTCTTATCCCAGTGCTCCATGATACCTTTCTTCACAATTCTAGATGACCACTGTCATCACAAAGCCCCATGACACGTGCCTTCACATTTCGCCATGGCCCTTGTCATCGCAATGCTCCATGAACCGTGTCATCACAATATTCCAGGACACTTGTCGTCACAATGATCCTTGACCACATACATCTGAATATTCCATGGCCTATGTATTCACAATGTTTCATGGCCCCTGAAATCAAATTGCTCCATGTTCCCATTCTAACAATGCTCCATGACCACTGTCAACACATTGTCCCATGACGCCTGTCATCACAATGCTTCATGGCCCCTTTCATCACTATGCTCCATGATCCCTGTCATCACAATGTTCTAGAACAATTTTCATCACAATGCTCCATGACCCCTGTAATCACAATACTCCATTCCCTATTCATCACAGTGCTACAGAATTCTGGTCATCACAATATTCCATAACCGTGTCATCACAATGCTCTATGACCCCTGTCATCACAATGCTCCACGACACTTGTCATCACAATGATCCATGACCACATTCATCACAATGCTTCATGACCACTGTCATCACAATGCTCGATGACCCTTGTCATCACAATGCTCCATGCCGTTGTCATCAGAATGCTCCTTGGCCCCTCTAATCACAATGGTCCATGCCCTATTTATCACAATGCTCCAGAATTCTTGTCATTATAATGTTCCATGGCCGTGTCATCACAATGCCCCATGACCCCTGTAATCACAATGTTCCATGGCCCCTTTCATCCCAGTGCTCCATGATATCTTTCTTCACAATTCTAGATGACCACTGTCATCACAATGCCCCATGACACCTGTCTTCACATTTCGCCATGGCCCTTGTCATCGCAATGCTCCATGAACCGTGTCATCACAATATTCCAGGACACTTTTTGTCACAATGATCCTTGACCACATTCATCTGAATACTCCATGGCCTATGTATTCACAATTTTTCATGGCCCCTGAAATCAAATTGCTCCATGTTCCCTTTCTAACAATGCTCCATGACCACTGTCAACACAAAGTCCCATGACGCCTGTCATCACAATGCTCCATGGCCCCTTTCATCACTATGCTCCATGATCCCTGTCTTCACAATGTTCTAGAACAATTGTCATCACAATGCTCCATGACCCCTGTAATCACAATGCTCCATTCCCTTTTCATCACAGTGCTACAAAATTCTGGTCTTCACAATATTCCATAACCGTGTCATCACAATGCTCTATGACACCTGTCATCACAATGCTCCACGACACTTGTCATCACAATGATCCATGACCAAATTCATCACAATGCTTCATGACCACTGTCATCACAATGCTCGATGACACTTGTCATCACAATGCTCCATGCCGTTGTCATCAGAATGCTCCTTGGCCCCTCTAATCACAATGGTCCATGCCCTATTTATCACAATGCTCCAGAATTCTTGTCATTATAATGTTCCATGGCCGTGTCATCACAATGCCCCATGACCCCTGTAATCACAATGTTCCATGGCCCCTGTCACCCCAGTGCTCCATGATATCTTTCTTCACAATTCTAGATGACCACTGTCATCACAGTGCCCCATGACCCCTGTCTTCACATTTCGCCATGGCCCTTGTCATCGCAATGCTCCATGAACCGTGTCATCACAATATTCCTGGGCACTTGTCGTCACAATGATCCTTGACCACATACATCTGAATATTCCATGGCCTATGTATTCACAATTTTTCATGGCCCCTGAAATCAAATTGCTCCATGTTCCCTTTCTAACAATGCTCCATGACCACTGTCAACACATTGTCCCATGACGCCTGTCATCACAATGCTTCATGGCCCCTTTCATCACTATGCTCCATGATCCCTGTCATCACAAGGTTCTAGAACAATTTTCATCACAATGCTCCATGACCCCTGTAATCACAATGCTCCATTCCCTTTTCATCACAGTGCTACAGAATTCTGGTCATCACAATATTCCATAACCGTGTCATCACAATGCTCTATGACCCCTGTCATCACAATGCTCCACGACACTTGTCATCACAATGATCCATGACCACATTCATCAAAATGCTTCATGACCACTGTCATCACAATGCTCGATGACCCTTGTCATCACAGTGCTCCATGCCGTTGTCATCAGAATGCTCCTTGGCCCCTCTAATCACAATGGTCCATGCCCTATTTATCACAATGCTCCAGAATTCTTGTCATTATAATGTTCCATGGCCGTGTCATCACAATGCCCCTTGACCCCTGTAATCACAATGTTCCATGGCCCCTGTCATCTCAGTGCTCCATGATATCTTTCTTCACAATTCTAGATGACCACTGTCATCACAATGCTTCATGACCACTGTCATCACAATGCTCGATGACCCTTGTCATCGCAATGCTCCATGAACCGTGTCATCACAATATTCCAGGACACTTTTTGTCACAATGATCCTTGACCACATTCATCTGAATACTCCATGGCCTATGTATTCACAATTTTTCATGGCCCCTGAAATCAAATTGCTCCATGTTCCCTTTCTAACCATGCTCCATGACCACTGTCAACACAAAGTCCCATGACGCCTGTCATCACAATGCTCCATGGCCCCTTTCATCACTATGCTCCATGATCCCTGTCTTCACAATGTTCTAGAACAATTGTCATCACAATGCTCCATGACCCCTGTAATCACAATGCTCCATTCCCTTTTCATCACAGTGCTACAGAATTCTGGTCTTCACAATATTCCATAACCGTATCATCACAATGCTCTATGACACCTGTCATCACAATGCTCCACGACACTTGTCATCACAATGATCCATGACCAAATTCATCACAATGCTTCATGACCATTGTCATCACAATGCTCGAGGACCGTTGTCATCACAATGCTCCATGCCGTTGTCATCAGAATGCTCCTTGGCCCCTCCAATCACAATGGTCCATGCCCTTTTTATCACAATGCTCCAGAATTCTTGTCATCATAATGTTCCATGGCCGTGTCATCACAATGCCCCATGACCCATGTCATCACAATGCTCCATGGCCCCTGTCATCCCAGTGCTCCATGATATCTTTCTTCACAATTCTAGATGACCACTGTCATCACAATGCCCCATGACACCTGTCTTCACATTTCGCCATGGCCCTTGTCATCGCAATGCTCCATGAACCGTGTCATCACAATATTCCAGGACACTTTTTGTCACAATGATCCTTGACCACATTCATCTGAATACTCCATGGCCTATGTATTCACAATTTTTCATGGCCCCTGAAATCAAATTGCTCCATGTTCCCTTTCTAACAATGCTCCATGACCACTGTCAACACATTGTCCCATGACGCCTGTCTTCACAATTCTCCATGGCCCCTTTCATCACTATGCTCCATGATCCCTGTCTTCACAATATTCTAGAACATTTGTCATCACAATGCTCCATGACCCTTGTAATCACAATCCTCCATTCCATTTTCATCACTGTGCTACAGATTTCTGGTCTTCACAATATTCCATAACCGTGTCTTCACAATGCTCTATGACCCCTGTCATCACAATGCTCCACGACACTTGTCATCACAATGATCCATGACCACATTCATCACAATGCTTCATGACCACTGTCATCAAAATGCTCGATGACCCTTGTCATCACAATGCTCCATGCCGTTGTCATCAGAATGCTCCTTGGCCCCTGTAATCACAATGGTCCATGCCCTTTTTATCACAATGCTCCAGACTTCTTGTCATCATAATGTTCCATGGCCGTGTCATCACAATGCCCCATGACCCCTGTCATCACAATGCTCCATGGCCCCTGTCACCCCAGTGCTCCATGATATCTTTCTTCACAATTCTAGATGACCACTGTCATCACAGTGCCCCATGACCCCTGTCTTCACATTTCGCCATGGCCCTTTTCATCGCAATGCTCCATGAACCGTGTCATCACAATATTCCAGGACACTTTTCGTCACAATGATCCTTGACCACATTCATCTGAATACTCCATGGCCTATGTCTTCACAATTTTTCATGGCCCCTGAAATCAAATTGCTCCATGTTCCCTTTCTAACAATGCTCCATGACCACTGTCAACACAATGTCCCATGACGCCTGTCATCACAATGCTCCATGGCCCCTTTCTTCACTATGCTCCATGATCCCTGTCTTCACAATGTTCTAAACAATTGTCATCACAATGCTCCATGACCCCTGTAATCACAATGCTCCATTCCCTTTTCATCACAGTGCTACAGAATTCTGGTCATCACAATATTCCATAACCGTGTCATCACAATGCTCTATGACCCCTGTCATCACAATGCTCCACGACACTTGTCATCACAATGATCCATGACCACATTCATCAAAATGCTTCATGACCACTGTCATCACAATGCTCGATGACCCTTGTCATCACAATGCTCCATGCCGTTGTCATCAGAATGCTCCTTGGCCCCTCTAATCACAATGGTCCATGCCCTATTTATCACAATGCTCCAGAATTCTTGTCATTATAATGTTCCATTGCCGTGTCATCACAATGCCCCTTGACCCCTGTAATCACAATGTTCCATGGCCCCTGTCATCTCAGTGCTCCATGATATCTTTCTTCACAATTCTAGATGACCACTGTCATCACAATGCTTCATGACCACTGTCATCACAATGCTCGATGACCCTTGTCATCGCAATGCTCCATGAACCGTGTCATCACAATATTCCAGGACACTTTTTGTCACAATGATCCTTGACCACATTCATCTGAATACTCCATGGCCTATGTATTCACAATTTTTCATGGCCCCTGAAATCAAATTGCTCCATGTTCCCTTTCTAACAATGCTCCATGACCACTGTCAACACATTGTCCCATGACGCCTGTCTTCACAATTCTCCATGGCCCCTTTCATCACTATGCTCCATGATCCCTGTCTTCACAATATTCTAGAACATTTGTCATCACAATGCACCATGACCCTTGTAATCACAATGCTCCATTCCATTTTCATCACTGTGCTACAGATTTCTGGTCTTCACAATATTCCATAACCGTGTCATCACAATGCTCTATGACCCCTGTCATCACAATCCTCGAGGACCCTTGTCATCACAATGCTCCATGCCGTTGTCATCAGAATGCTCCTTGGCCCCTGTAATCACAATGGTCCATGCCCTTTTTATCACAATGCTCCAGACTTCTTGTCATCATAATGTTCCATGGCCGTGTCATCACAATGCCCCATGACCCCTGTCATCACAATGCTCCATGGCCCCTGTCACCCCAGTGCTCCATGATATCTTTCTTCACAATTCTAGATGACCACTGTCATCACAGTGCCCCATGACCCCTGTCTTCACATTTCGCCATGGCCCTTGTCATCGCAATGCTCCATGAACCGTGTCATCACAATATTCCAGGACACATTTCGTCACAATGATCCTTGACCACATTCATCTGAATACTCCATGGCCTATGTCTTCACAATTTTTCATGGCCCCTGAAATCAAATTGCTCCATGTTCCCTTTCTAACAAAGCTCCATGACCACTGTCAACACAAAGTCCCATGACGCCTGTCATCACAATGCTCCATGGGCCCTTTCATCACTATGCTCCATGATCCCTGTCTTCACAATGTTCTAGAACAATTGTCATCACAAAGCTCCATGACCCCCGTAATCACAATGCTCCATTCCCTTTTCATCACAGTGCTACAGAATTCTGGTCATCACAATATTCCATAACCGTGTCATCACAATGCTCTATGACCCCTGTCATCACAATGCTCCACGACACTTGTCATCACAATGATCCATAACCACATTCATCACAATGCTTCATGACCACTGTCATCACAATGCTCGATGACCCTTGTCATCACAATGCTCCATGCCGTTGTCATCAGAATGTTCCTTGGCCCCTCTAATCACAATGGTCCATGCCCTTTTTATCACAATGCTCCAGAATTCTTGTCATCATAATGTTCCATGGCCGTGTCATCACAATGCCCCATGACCCCTTTCATCACAATATTCAATGTCCCCTGTCATCCCAGTGCTCCATGATATCTTTCTTCACAATTCTAGATGACCACTGTCATCACAATGCCCCATGACACCTGTCTTCACATTTCGCCATGGCCCTTGTCATCGCAATGCTCCATGAACCGTGTCATCACAATATTCCAGGACACTTTTTGTCACAATGATCCTTGACCACATTCATCTGAATACTCCATGGCCTATGTATTCACAATTTTTCATGGCCCCTGAAATCAAATTGCTCCATGTTCCCTTTCTAACAATGCTCCATGACCACTGTCAACACATTGTCCCATGACGCCTGTCATCACAATGCTTCATGGCCCCTTTCATCACTATGCTCCATGATCCCTGTCATCACAATGTTGTAGAACAATTTTCATCACAATGCGCCATGACCCCTTTAATCACAATGTTCCATTCCCTTTTCATCACAATGCTACAGAATTCTTGTCATCACAATATTCCATAACCGTGTCATCACAATGCTCTATGACCCCTGTCATCACAATGCTCCACGACACTTGTCATCACAATGATCCATGACCACATTCATCACAATGCTTCATGACCACTGTCATCACAATGCTCGAAGACCATTGTCATCACAATGCTCCATGCCGTTGTCCTCAGAATGCTCCTTGGCCCCTCTAATCACAATGGTCCATGCCCTATTTATCACAATGCTCCAGAATTCTTGTCATTATAATGTTCCATGGCCGTGTCATCACAATGCCCCATGACCCCTGTAATCACAATGTTCCATGGCCCCTTTCATCCCAGTGCTCCATGATATCTTTCTTCACAATTCTAGATGACCACTGTCATCACAATGCCCCATGACACCTGTCTTCACATTTCGCCATGGCCCTTGTCATCGCAATGCTCCATGAACCGTGTCATCACAATATTCCAGGACACTTTTTGTCACAATGATCCTTGACCACATTCATCTGAATACTCCATGGCCTATTTATTTACAATTTTTCATGGCCCCTGAAATCAAATTGCTCCATGTTCCCTTTCTAACAATGCTCCATGACCACTGTCAACACAAAGTCCCATGACGCCTGTCATCACAATGCTCCATGGGCCCTTTCATCACTATGCTCCATGAACCCTGTCTTCACAATGTTCTAGAACAATTGTCATCACAATGCTCCATGACCCCTGTAATCACAATGCTCCATTCCCTTTTCATCACAGTGCTACAGAATTCTGGTCTTCTCAATATTCCATAACCGTGTCATCACAATGCTCTATTACACCTGTCATCACAATGCTCCACGACACTTGTCATCACAATGATCCATGACCACATTCATCACAATGCTTCTTGACCACTGTCATCACAATGCTCGAAGACACTTGTCATCACAATGCTCTATGCCGTTGTCATCAGAATGCTCCTTGGCCCCTCTAATCACAATGGTCCATGCCCTTTTTATCACAATGCTCCAGAATCCTTGTCATCATAATGTTCCATGGCTGTGTCATCACAATGCCCCATTACCCCTGTCATCACAATGCTCCATGGCCCCTCTTATCCCAGTGCTCCATGATACCTTTCTTCACAATTCTAGATGACCACTGTCATCACAAAGCCCCATGACACCTGCCTTCACATTTCGCCATGGCCCTTGTCATCGCAATGCTCCATGAACCGTGTCATCACAATATTCCAGGACACTTGTCGTAACAATGATCCTTGACCACATACATCTGAATATTCCATGGCCTATGTATTCACAATTTTTCATGGCCCCTGAAATCAAATTGCTCCATGTTCCCTTTCTAACAATGCTCCATGACCACTGTCAACACATTGTCCCATGACGCCTGTCATCACAATGCTCCATGGCCCCTTTCATCACTATGCTCCATGATCACTGTCATCACAATGTTCTAGAACAATTTTCATCACAATGCTCCATGACCCCTGTAATCACAATGCTCCATTCCCTATTCATCACAGTGCTACAGAATTCTGGTCATCACAATATTCCATAACCGTGTCATCACAATGCTCTATGACCCCTGTCATCACAATGCTCCACGACACTTGTCATCACAATGATCCATGGCCACATTCATCACAATGCTTCATGACCACTGTCATCACAATGCTCGATGACCCTTGTCATCACAATGCTCCATGCCGTTGTCATCAGAATGCTCCTTGGCCCCTCTAATCACAATGGTCCATGCCCTATTTATCACAATGCTCCAGAATTCTTGTCATTATATTGTTCCATGGCCGTGTCATCACAATGCCCCATGACCCCTGTAATCACAATGTTCCATGGCCCCTGTCATCCCAGTGCTCCATGATATCTTTCTTCACAATTCTAGATGACCACTGTCATCACAATGCCCCATGACACCTGTCTTCACATTTCGCCATGGCCCTTGTCATCGCAATGCTCCATGAACCGTGTCATCACAATATTCCAGGACACTTTTTGTCACAATGATCCTTTACCACATTCATCTGAATACTCCATGGCCTATGTATTCACAATTTTTCATGGCCCCTGAAATCAAATTGCTCCATGTTCCCTTTCTAACAATGCTCCATGACCACTGTCAACACATTGTCCCATGCCGCCTGTCTTCACAATTCTCCATGGCCCCTTTCATCACTATGCTCCATGATCCCTGTCTTCACAATGTTCTAGAACAATTGTCATCACAATGCTCCATGACCCCTTTAATCACAATGCTCCATTCCCTTTTCATCACAGTGCTACAGAATTCTGGTCTTCTCAATATTCCATAACCGTGTCATCACAATGCTCTATGACACCTGTCATCACAATGCTCCACGACACTTGTCATCACAATGATCCATGACCACATTCATCACAATGCTTCATGACCACTGTCATCACAATGCTCGATGACACTTGTCATCACAATGCTCTATGCCGTTGTCATCAGAATGCTCCTTGGCCCCTCTAATCACAATGGTCCATGCCCTTTTTATCACAATGCTCCAGAATCCTTGTCATCATAATGTTCCATGGCTGTGTCATCACAATGCCCCATTACCCCTGTCATCACAATGCTCCATGGCCCCTCTTATCCCAGTGCTCCATGATACATTTCTTCACAATTCTAGATGACCACTGTCATCACAATGCCCCATGACACCTGCCTTCACATTTCGCCATGGCCCTTGTCATCGCAATGCTCCATGAACCGTGTCATCACAATATTCCAGGACACTTGTCGTCACAATGATCCTTGACCACATACATCTGAATATTCCATGGCCTATGTATTCACAATTTTTCATGGCCCCTGAAATCAAATTGCTCCATGTTCCCTTTCTAACAATGCTCCATGACCACTGTCAACACATTGTCCCATGACGCCTGTCATCACAATGCTTCATGGCCCCTTTCATCACTATGCTCCATGATCCCTGTCATCACAATGTTCTAGAACAATTTTCATCACAATGCTCCATGACCCCTGTAATCACAATGCTCCATTCCCTATTCATCACAGTGCTACAGAATTCTGGTCATCACAATATTCCATAACAGTGTCATCACAATGCTCTATGACCCCTGTCATCACAATGCTCCACGACACTTGTCATCACAATGATCCATGACCACATTCATCACAATGCTTCATGACCACTGTCATCACAATGCTCGATGACCCTTGTCATCACAATGCTCCATGCCGTTGTCATCAGAATGCTCCTTGGCCCCTCTAATCACAATGGTCCATGCCCTTTTTATCACAATGCTCCAGAATTCTTGTCATCATAATGTTCCATGGCCGTGTCATCACAATGCCCCATGAACCCTGTCATCACAATGCTCCATGGCCCCTGTCATCCCACTGCTCCATGATATCTTTCTTCACAATTCTAGAGGACCACTGTCATCACAATGCCCCATGACACCTGTCTTCACATTTCGCCATGGCCCTTGTCATCGCAATGCTCCATGAACCGTGTCATCTCAATATTCCAGGACACGTCGTCACAATGATCCTTGACCACATTCATCTGAATACTCCATGGCCTATGTATTCACAATTTTTCATGGCCCCTGAAATCAAATTGCTCCAATTTCCCTTTCTAACAATGCTCCATGACCACTGTCAACACATTGTCCCATGACGCCTGTCATCACAATGCCCCTTGGCCCTTTCATCACTATGCTCCATGATCCCTGTCTTCACAATGTTGTAAACAATTGTCATCACAATGCTCCATGACCCCTGTAATCACAATGCTCCATTCCCTTTTCATCACAGTGCTACAGAATTCTGGTCATCACAATATTCCATAACCGTGTCATCACAATGCTCTATGACCCCTGTCATCACAATGCTCCACGACACTTGTCATCACAATGATTCATGACCACATTGATCTGAATACTCCATGGCCTATGTATTCACAATTTTTCATGGCCCCTGAAATCAAATTGCTCCATGTTCCCTTTCTAACAATGCTCCATGACCACTGTCAACACATTGTCCCATGACATCTGTCATCACAATGCTCCATGGCCCTTTCATCACTATGCTCCATGATCCCTGTCTTCACAATGTTCTAGAACAATTGCCATCACAAGGCTCCATGACCCATGTAATCACAATGCTCCATTCCCTTTTCATCACACTGCTACAGAATTTTGGTCATCACAAAATTCCATAACCGTGTCATCACAATGCTCTATGACCCCTGTCATCACAATGCTCCACGACACTTGTCATCACAATGATCCATGACCACATTCATCACAATGCTTCATGACCACTGTCATCACAATGCTCGATGACCCTTGTCATCACAATGCTCAATGCCGTTGTCATCAGAATGCTCCTTGGCCACTCTAATCACAATGGTCCATGCCCTTTTTATCACAATGCTCCAGACTTCTTGTCATCATAATGTTCCATGGCCGTGTCATCACAATGCCCCATGAACCCTGTCATCACAATGCTCCAAGGCCCCTGTCATCCCAGTGCTCCATGATATCTTTCTTCACAATTCTAGATGACCACTGTCATCACAATGCCCCATGACACCTGTCTTCACATTTCGCCATGGCCCTTGTCATCGTAATGCTCCATGAACCGTGTCATCACAATATTCCAGGACACATTTCGTCACAATAATCCTTGACCACATTTATCTGAATACTCCATGGCCTATGTATTCACAATTTTTCATGGCCCCTGAAATCAAATTGCTCCATGTTCCCTTTCTAACAATGCTCCATGACCACTGTCAACACAATGTCCCATGACGCCTGTCATCACAATGCTCCATGGCCCCTTTCATCACTATGCTCCATGATCCCTGTCTTCACAATGTTCTAAACAATTGTCATCACAATGCTCCATGACCCCTGTAATCACAATGCTCCATTCCCTTTTCATCACAGTGCTACAGAATTCTGGTCCTCACAATATTCCCTAACCGTGTCATCACAATGCTCTATGACCTCTGTCATCACAATGCTCCACGACACTTGTCATCACAATGATCCATGACCACATTCATCAAAATGTTTCATGACCACTCTCATCACAATGCTCGATGACCCTTGTCATCACAATGCTCCATGCCGTTGTCATCAAAATGCTCCTTGACCGCTCTAATCACAATGGTCCATGCTCTTTTTATCACAATGCTCCAGAATTCTTGTCATCATAATGTTCCATGGCCGTGTCATCACAATGCCCCATGAGCCCGGTCATCACAATGCTCCATGGCCCCTGTTATCCCAGTGCTCCATGATATATTTCTTCACAATTCTAGATGACGACTGTCATCACAATGCCCCATGACACCTGTCTTCACATTTCGCCATGGCCCTTGTCATCACAATGCTCCATGAACCGTGTCATCACAATATTCCAGGACACTTGTCGTCACAATGATCCTTGACCACATTCATCTGAATACTCCATGGCCTATGTATTCACAATTTTTCATGGCCCCTGAAATCAAATTGCTCCATGTTCCCTTTCTAAAAATGCTCCATGACCACTGTCAACACATTGTCCCATGATGCCTGTCATCACAATGCTCCATGGCCCTTTCATCACTATGCTCCATGATCCCTGTCTTCACAATGTTCTAGAACAATTGTCATCACAATGCTCCATGACCCCTTTAATCACAATGCTCCATTCCCTTTTCATCCCAGTGCTACAGAATTCTGGTCATCACAACATTCCATAACCGTGTCATCACAATGCTCTATGACCCCTGTCATCACAATGCTCCACGAGACTTGTCATCACAATGATCCATGACCACATTCATCACAATGCTTCATGACCACTGTCATCACAATGCACGATGACCCTTGTCATCACAATGCTCCATGCCGTTGTCATCAGAATGCTCCTTGGCCACTCTAATCACAATGGTCCATGCCATTTTTATCACAATGCTCCAGAATTCTTGTCATCATAATGTTCCATGGCCGTGTCATCACAATGCCCCATGACCCCTGTCATCACAATGCTCCATGGCCCCTGTCATCCCACTGCTCCATGATATCTTTCTTCACAATTCTAGATGACCACTGTCATCACAAAGCCCCATGACACCTGTCTTCACATTTCACCATGGCCCTTGTCATCGCAATGCTCCATGAACCGTGTCATCACAATATTCCAGGACAATTGTCGTCACAATAATCCTTGACCACATTCATCTGAATACTCCATGGCCTATGTATTCACAATTTTTCATGGCCCCTGAAATCAAATTGCTCCATGGTCCCTTTCTAAAAATGCTCCATGACCACTGTCAACACATTGTCCCATGACGCCTGTCATCACAATGCTCCATGGCCCCTTTCATCACTATGCTCCATGATCCCTGTCTTCACAATGTTCTAAACAATTGTCATCACAATGCTCCATGACCCCTGTAATCACAATGCTCCATTCCCTTTTCATCACAGCGCTACAGAATTCTGGTCATCACAATATTCCATAACCGTGACATCAAAATGCTCTATGACCCCTGTCATCACAATGCTCCACGACAGTTGTCATCACAATGATTCATGACCACATTCATCTGAATACTCCATGGCCTATGTATTCACAATTTTTCATGGCCCCTGAAATCAAAATGCTCCAGGTTCCCTTTCTAACAATGCTCCATGACCACTGTCAACACAATGTCCCATGACGCCTGTCATCACAATGCTCCATGGCCCCTTTCATCACTATGCTCCATGATCCCTGTCATCACAATGTTCTAGAACAATTGTCATCACAATGCTCCATGACACCTGTAATCACAATGCTCCATTCCCTTTTCATCACAGTGCTACAGAATTCTGGTCATCACAATATTCCCTAACCGTGTCATCACAATGCTCTATGACCCCTGTCATCACAATGCTCCACGACAATTTTCATCACAATGATCCATGACCACATTCATCACAATGTTTCATGACCACTGTCATCACAATGCTCGATGACCCTTGTCATCACAATGCTCCATGCCGTTGTCATCAAAATGCTCCTTGACCCCTCTAATCACAATGGTCCATGCTCTTTTTATCACAATGCTCCAGAATTCTTGTCATCATAATGTTCCATGGCCGTGTCATCACAATGCCCCATGACCCCTGTCATCACAATGCTCCATGGCCCCTGTCATCCCAGTGCTCCATGATATCTTTCTTCACAATTCTAGATGACCACTGTCATCACAATGCCCCATGACACCTGTCTTCACATTTCGCCATGGCCCTTGTCATCGCAATGCTCCATGAACCGTGTCATCACAATAGTCCAGGACACTTGTCGTCACAATGATCCTTGACCACATTCATCTGAATACTCCATGGCCTATGTATTCACAATTTTTCATGGCCCCTGAAATCAAATTGCTCCATGTTCCCTTTCTAACAATGCTCCATGACCACTGTCAACACATTGTCCCATGACGCCTGTCATCACAATGCTTCATGGCCCCTTTCATCACTATGCTCCATGATCCCTGTCATCACAATGTTCTAGAACAATTTTCATCACAATGCTCCATGACCCCTGTAATCACAATGCTCCATTCCCTATTCATCACAGTACTACAGAATTCTGGTCATCACAATATTCCATAACCGTGTCATCACAATGCTCTATGACCCCTGTCATCACAATGCTCCACGACACTTGTCATCACAATGATCCATGACCACATTCATCACAATGCTTCATGACCACTGTCATCACAATGCTCGATGACCCTTGTCATCACAATGCTCCATGCCGTTGTCATCAGAATGCTCCTTGGCCCCTCTAATCACAATGGTCCATGCCCTTTTTATCACAATGCTCCAAAATTCTTGTCATCATAATGTTCCATGGCTGTGTCATCACAATGCCCCATGACACCTGTCATCACAATGCTCCATGGCCCCTGTTATCCCAGTGCTCCGTGATATCTTTCTTCACAATTCTAGATGACCACTGTCATCACAATGCTCGATGACCCTTGTCATCACAATGCTCCATGCCGTTGTCATCGGAATGCTCCTTGGCCCCTCTAATCACAATATTCCATGCCCTTTTTATCACAATGCTCCAGACTTCTTGTCATCATAATGTTCCATGGCCGTGTCATCACAATGCCCCATGACCCCTGTCATCACAATGCTCCATGGCCCCTGTCACCCCAGTGCTGCATGATATCTTTCTTCACAATTCTAGATGACCACTGTCATCACAGTGCCCCATGACCCCTGTCTTCACATTTCGCCATGGCCCTTGTCATCGCAATGCTCCATGAACCGTGTCATCACAATATTCCAGGACACTTTACGTCACAATGATCCTTGACCACATTCATCTGAATACTCCATGGCCTATGTCTTCACAATTTTTCATGGCCCCTGAAATCAAATTGCTCCATGTTCCCTTTCTAACAATGCTCCATGACCACTGTCAACACAATGTCCCATGACGCCTGTCATCACAATGCTCCATGGCCCCTTTCATCACTATGCTCCATGATCCCTGTCTACACAATGTTCTAAACAATTGTCATCACAATGCTCCATGACCCCTGTAATCACAATGCTCCATTCCCTTTTCATCACAGTGCTACAGAATTCTGGTCTTCACAATATTCCATAACCGTGTCATCACAATGCTCTATGACCCCTGTCATCACAATGCTCCACGACACTTGTCATCACAATGATCCATGACCACATTCATCAAAATGCTTCATGACCACTGTCATCACAATGCTCGATGACCCTTGTCATCACAATGCTCCATGCCGTTTTCATCAGAATGCTCCTTGGCCCCTGTAATCACAATGGTCCATGACCTATTTATCACAATGCTCCAGAATTCTTGTCATTATAATGTTCCATGGCCGTGTCATCACAATGCCCCATGACCCCTGTAATCACAATGTTCCATGGCCCCTGTCATCCCAGTGCTCCATGATATCTTTCTTCACAATTCTAGATGACCACTGTCATCACAATGCCCCATGACACCTGTCTTCACATTTCGCCATGGCCCTTGTCATCGCAATGCTCCATGAACCGTGTCATCACAATATTCCAGGACACTTTTTGTCACAATGATCCTTGACCACATTCATCTGAATACTCCATGGCCTATGTATTCACAATTTTTCATGGCCCCTGAAATCAAATTGCTCCATGTTCCCTTTCTAACAATGCTCCATGACCACTGTCAACACAAAGTCCCATGATGCCTGTCATCACAATGCTCCATGGGCCCTTTCATCACTATGCTCCATGATCCCTGTCTTCACAATGTTCTAGAACAATTGTCCTCACAATGCTCCATGACCCCTGTAATCACAATGCTCCATTCCCTTTTCATCACAGTGCTACAGAATTCTGGTCTTCTCAATATTCCATAACCGTGTCATCACAATGCTCTATGACACCTGTCATCACAATGCTCCACGACACTTGTCATCACAATGATCCATGACCACATTCATCAAAATGCTTCATGACCACTGTCATCACAATGCTCGATGACACTTGTCATCACAATGCTCTATGCCGTTGTCATCAGAATGCTCCTTGGCCCCTCTAATCACAATGGTCCATGCACTTTTTATCACAATGCTCCAGAATCCTTGTCATCATAATGTTCCATGGCTGTGTCATCACAATGCCCCATTACCCCTGTCATCACAATGCTCCATGGCCCCTCTTATCCCAGTGCTCCATGATACCTTTCTTCACAATTCTAGATGACCACTGTCATCACAAAGCCCCATGACACCTGCCTTCACATTTCGCCATGGCCCTTGTCATCGCAATGCTCCATGAACCGTGTCATCACAATATTCCAGGACACTTGTCGTCACAATGATCCTTGACCACATACATCTGAATATTCCATGGCCTATGTATTCACAATGTTTCATGGCCCCTGAAATCAAATTGCTCCATGTTCCCTTTCTAACAATGCTCCATGACCACTGTCAACACATTGTCCCATGACGCCTGTCATCACAATGCTTCATGGCCCCTTTCATCACTATGCTCCATGATCCCTGTCATCACAATGTTCTAGAACAATTTTCATCACAATGCTCCATGACCCCTGTAATCACAATGCTCCATTCCCTATTCATCACAGTGCTACAGAATTCTGGTCATCACAATATTCCATAACCGTGTCATCACAATGCTCTATGACCCCTGTCATCACAATGCTCCACGACACTTGTCATCACAATGATCCATGACCACATTCATCACAATGCTTCATGACCACTGTCATCACAATGCTCGATGACCCTTGTCATCACAATGCTCCATGCCGTTGTCATCAGAATGCTCCTTGGCCCCTCTAATCACAATGGTCCATGCCCTATTTATCACAATGCTCCAGAATTCTTGTCATTATAATGTTCCATGGCCGTGTCATCACAATGCCCCATGACCCCTGTAATCACAATGTTCCATGGCCCCTTTCATCCCAGTGCTCCATGATATCTTTCTTCACAATTCTAGATGACCACTGTCATCACAATGCCCCATGACACCTGTCTTCACATTTCGCCATGGCCCTTGTCATCGCAATGCTCCATGAACCGTGTCATCACAATATTCCAGGACACTTTTTGTCACAATGATCCTTGACCACATTCATCTGAATACTCCATGGCCTATGTATTCACAATTTTTCATGGCCCCTGAAATCAAATTGCTCCATGTTCCCTTTCTAACAATGCTCCATGACCACTGTCAACACAAAGTCCCATGACGCCTGTCATCACAATGCTCCATGGCCCCTTTCATCACTATGCTCCATGATCCCTGTCTTCACAATGTTCTAGAACAATTGTCATCACAATGCTCCATGACCCCTGTAATCACAATGCTCCATTCCCTTTTCATCACAGTGCTACAGAATTCTGGTCTTCACAATATTCCATAACCGTGTCATCACAATGCTCTATGACACCTGTCATCACAATGCTCCACGACACTTGTCATCACAATGATCCATGACCAAATTCATCACAATGCTTCATGACCACTGTCATCACAATGCTCGATGACCCTTGTCATCACAATGCTCCATGCCGTTGTCATCAGAATGCTCCTTGGCCCCTCTAATCACAATGGTCCATGCCCTTTTTATCAAAATGCTCCAGAATTCTTGTTATCATAATGTTCCATTGCCGTGTCATCACAATGCCCCATGACCCGTGCCATCACAATGCTCCATGGCCCCTGTCATCCCAGTGCTCCATGATATCTTTCTTCACAATTCTAGAAGACCACTGTCATCACAATGCCCCATGACACCTCTCTTCACATTTCACAATGGCCCTTGTCATCGCAATGCTCCATTAACCGTGTCATCACAATATTCCAGGACAATTTTTGTCACAATGATCCTTGACCTCATTCATCTGAATACTCCATGGCCTATGTATTCACAATTTTTCATGGCCCCTGAAATCAAATTGCTCCATGTACCCTTTCTAACAATGCTCCATGACCACTGTCAACACAAAGTCCCATGACGCCTGTCATCACAATGCTCCATGGCCCCTTTCATCACTATGCTCCATGATCCCTGTCTTCACAATGTTCTAGAACAATTGTCATCACAATGCTCCAAGACCCCTGTAATCACAATGCTCCATTCCCTTTTCATCACAGTGCTACAGAATTCTGGTCTTCTCAATAATCCATAACCGTGTCATCACAATGCTCTATGACACCTGTCATCACAATGCTCCACGACACTTGTCATCACAATGATCCATGACCACATTCATCACAATGCTTCATGACCACTGTCATCACAATGCTCGATGACACTTGTCATCACAATGCTCTATGCTGTTGTCATCAGAATGCTCCTTGGCCCCTCTAATCACAATGGTCCATGCCCTTTTTATCACAATGCTCCAGAATCCTTGTCATCATAATGTTCCATGGCTGTGTCATCACAATGCCCCATTACCCCTGTCATCACATTGCTCCATGGCCCCTCTTATCCCAGTGCTCCATGATACCTTTCTTCACAATTCTAGATGACCACTGTCATCACAAAGCCCCATGACACCTGCCTTCACATTTCGCCATGGCCCTTGTCATCGCAATGCTCCATGAACCGTGTCATCACAATATTCCAGGACACTTGTCGTCACAATGATCCTTGACCACATACATCTGAATATTCCATGGCCTATGTCTTCACAATTTTTCATGGCCCCTGAAATCAAATTGCTCCATGTTCCCTTTCTAACAATGCTCCATGACCACTGTCAACACATTGTCCCATGACGCCTGTCATCACAATGCTTCATGGCCCCTTTCATCACTATGCTCCATGATCCCTGTCTTCACAATGTTCTAAACAATTGTCATCACAATGCTCCATGACCACTGTAATCACAATGCTCCATTCCCTTTTCATCACAGTGCTACAGAATTCTGGTCTTCACAATATTCCATAACCGTGTCATCACAATGCTCTATGACCCCTGTCATCACAATGCTCCACGACACTTGTCATCACAATGATTCATGACCAAATTCATCACAATGCTTCTTGACCACTGTCATCAGAATGCTCGATGACCCTTGTCATCACAATGCTCCATGCCGTTTTCATCAGAATGCTCCTTGGCCCCTCTAATCACAATGGTCCATGCCCTTTTTATCACAATGCTCCAAAATTCTTGTCATCATAATGTTCCATGGCTGTGTCATCACAATGCCCCATGACACCTGTCATCACAATGCTCCATGGCCCCTGTTATCCCAGTGCTCCGTGATATCTTTCTTCACAATTCTAGATGACCACTGTCATCACAAAGCCCTATGACACCTGCCTTCACATTTCCCCATGGCCCTTGTCATCGCAATGCTCCATGAAACGTGTCATCACAATATTCCTGGACACTTGTCGTCACAATGATCCTTGACCACATACATCTGAATATTCCATGGCCTATGTATTCACAATTTTTCATGGCCCCTGAAATCAAATTGCTCCATGTTCCCTTTCTAACAATGCTCCATGACCACTGTCAACACAAAGTCCCATGACGCCTGTCATCACAATGCTCCATGGGCCCTTTCATCACTATGCTCCATGATCCCTGTCTTCACAATGATCTAGAACAATTGTCATCACAATGCTCCATGACCCCTGTAATCACAATGCTCCATTCCCTTTTCATCACAGTGCTACAGAATACTGGTCTTCTCAATATTCCATAACCGTGTCATCACAATGCTCTATGACACCTGTCATCACAATGCTCCACGACACTTGTCATCACAATGATCCATGACCACATTCATCACAATGCTTCATGACCACTGTCATCACAATGCTCGATGACACTTGTCATCACAATGCTCTATGCCGTTGTCATCAGAATGCTCCTTGGCCCCTCTAATCACAATGGTCCATGCACTTTTTATCACAATGCTCCAGAATCCTTGTCATCATAATGTTCCATGGCTGTGTCATCACAATGCCCCATTACCCCTGTCATCACAATGCTCCATGGCCCCTCTTATCCCAGTGCTCCATGATACCTTTCTTCACAATTCTAGATGATCACTGTCATCACAAAGCCCCATGACACCTGCCTTCACATTTCGCCATGGCCCTTGTCATCGCAATGCTCCATGAACCGTGTCATCACAATATTCCAGGACACTTGTCGTCACAATGATCCTTGACCACATTCATCTGAATATTCCATGGCCTATGTATTCACAATTTTTCATGGCCCCTGAAATCAAATCGCTCCCTGTTCCCTTAATAACAATGCTCCATGACCACTGTCAACACATTGTCCCATGACGCCTGTCATCACAATGCTTCATGGCCCCTTTCATCACTATGCTCCATGATCCCTGTCATCACAATGTTCTAGAACAATTTTCATCACAATGCTCCATGACCCCTGTAATCACAATGCTCCATTCCCTATTCATCACAGTGCTACAGAATTCTGGTCATCACAATATTCCATAACCGTGTCATCACAATGCTCTATGACCCCTGTCATCACAATGCTCCACGACACTTGTCTTCACAATGATCCATGACCACATTCATCACAATGCTTCATGACCACTGTCATCACATTGCTCGATGACCCTTGTCATCACAATGCTCCATGCCGTTGTCATCAGAATGCTCCTTGGCCCCTCTAATCACAATGGTCCATGCCCTATTTATCACAATGCTCCAGAATTCTTGTCATTATAATGTTCCATGGCCGTGTCATCACAATGCCCCATGACCCCTGTAATCACAATGTTCCATGGCCCCTGTCATCCCAGTGCTCCATGATATCTTTCTTCACAATTCTAGATGACCACTGTCATCACAATGCCCCATGACCCCTGTCTTCACATTTCGCCATGGCCCTTGTCATCGCAATGCTCCATGAACCGTGTCATCACAATATTCCAGGACATTTTTGTCACAATGATCCTTGACCACATTCATCTGAATACTCCATGGCCTATTTATTCACAATTTTTCATGGCCCCTGAAATCAAATTGCTCCATGTTCCCTTTCTAACAATGCTCCATGACCACTGTCAACACAAAGTCCCATGACGCCTGTCATCACAATGCTCCATGGGCCCTTTCATCACTATGCTCCATGATCCCTGTCTTCACAATGTTCTAGAACAATTGTCATCACAATGCTCCATGACCCCTGTAATCACAATGCTCCATTCCCTTTTCATCACAGTGCTACAGAATTCTGGTCTTCTCAATATTCCATAACCGTGTCATCACAATGCTCTATGACACCTGTCATCACAATGCTCCACGACACTTGTCATCACAATGATCCATGTCCACATTCATCACAATGCTTCATGACCACTGTCATCACAATGCTCGATGACACTTGTCATCACAATGCTCTATGCCGTTGTCATCAGAATGCTCCTTGGCCCCTCTAATCACAATGGTCCATGCCCTTTTTATCACAATGCTCCAGAATCCTTGTCATCATAATGTTCCATGGCTGTGTCATCACAATGCCCCATTACCCCTGTCATCACAATGCTCCATGGCCCCTCTTATCCCAGTGCTCCATGATACCTTTCTTCACAATTCTAGATGACCACTGTCATCACAAAGCCCCATGACACCTGCCTTCACATTTCGCCATGGCCCTTGTTATCGCAATGCTCCATGAACCGTGTCATCACAATATTCCAGGACACTTGTCGTCACAATGATCCTTGACCACATATATCTGAATATTCCATGGCCTATGTATTCACAATTTTTCATGGCCCCTGAAATCAAATTGCTCCATGTTCCCTTTCTAACAATGCTCCATGACCACTGTCAACACATTGTCCCATGACGCCTGTCATCACAATGCTTCATGGCCCCTTTCATCACTATGCTCCATGATCCCTGTCATCACAATGTTCTAGAACAATTTTCATCACAATGCTCCATGACCCCTGTAATCACAATGCTCCATTCCCTATTCATCACAGTACTACAGAATTCTGGTCATCACAATATTCCATAACCGTGTCATCACAATGCTCTATGACCCCTGTCATCACAATGCTCCACGACACTTGTCATCACAATGATCCAGGACCACATTCATCACAATGCTTCATGACCACTGTCATCACATTGCTCGATGACTCTTGTCATCACAATGCTCCATGCCGTTGTCATCAGAATGCTCCTTGGCCCCTCTAATCACAATGGTCCATGCCCTATTTATCACAATGCTCCAGAATTCTTGTCATTATAATGTTCCATGGCCGTGTCATCACAATGCCCCATGACCCCTGTAATCAAAATGTTCCATGGCCCCTGTCATCCCAGTGCTCCATGATATCTTTCTTCACAATTCTAGATGACCACTGTCATCACAATGCCCCATGACACCTGTCTTCACATTTCGCCATGGCCCTTGTCATCGCAATGCTCCATGAACCGTGTCATCACAATATTCCAGGACACTTTTTGTCACAATGATCCTTGACCACATTCATCTGAATACTCCATGGCCTATTTATTCACAATTTTTCATGGCCCCTGAAATCAAATTGCTCCATGTTCCCTTTCTAACAATGCTCCATGACCACTGTCAACACAAAGTCCCATGACGCCGGTCATCACAATGCTCCATGGGCCCTTTCATCACTATGCTCCATGATCCCTGTCTTCACAATGTTCTAGAACAATTGTCATCACAATGCTCCATGACCCCTGTAATCACAATGCTCCATTCCCTTTTCATCACAGTGCTACAGAATTCTGGTCTTCTCAATATTCCATAACCGTGTCATCACAATGCTCTATGACACCTGTCATCACAATGCTCCACGACACTTGTCATCACAATGATCCATGACCACATTCATCACAATGCTTCATGACCACTGTCATCACAATGCTCGATGACACTTGTCATCACAATGCTCTATGCCGTTGTCATCAGAATGCTCCTTGGCCCCTCTAATCACAATGGTCCATGCACTTTTTATCACAATGCTCCAGAATCCTTGTCATCATAATGTTCCATGGCTGTGTCATCACAATGCCCCATTACCCATGTCATCACAATGCTCCATGGCCCCTCTTATCCCAGTGCTCCATGATACCTTTCTTCACAATTCTAGATGATCACTGTCATCACAAAGCCCCATGACACCTGCCTTCACATTTCGCCATGGCCCTTGTCATCGCAATGCTCCATGAACCGTGTCAACACAATATTCCAGGACACTTGTCGTCACAATGATCCTTGACCACATTCATCTGAATATTCCATGGCCTATGTATTCACAATTTTTCATGGCCCCTGAAATCAAATTGCTCCATGTTCCCTTTCTAACAATGCTCCATGACCACTGTCAACACATTGTCCCATGACGCCTGTCATCACAATGCTTCATGGCCCCTTTCATCACTATGCTCCATGATCCCTGTCATCACAATGTTCTAGAACAATTTTCATCACAATGCTCCATGACCCCTGTAATCACAATGCTCCATTCCCTATTCATCACAGTGCTACAGAATTCTGGTCATCACAATATTCCATAACCGTGTCATCACAATGCTCTATGACCCCTGTCATCACAATGCTCCACGACACTTGTCATCACAATGATCCATGACCACATTCATCACAATGCTTCATGACCACTGTCATCACATTGCTCGATGACCCTTGTCATCACAATGCTCCATGCCGTTGTCATCAGAATGCTCCTTGGCCCCTCTAATCACAATATTCCATGCCCTTTTTATCACAATGCTCCAGACTTCTTGTCATCATAATGTTCCATGGCCGTGTCATCACAATGCCCCATGACCCCTGTCATCACAATGCTCCATGGCCCCTGTCACCCCAGTGCTCCATGATATCTTTCTTCACAATTCTAGATGACCACTCTCATCACAGTGCCCCATGACCCCTGTCTTCACATTTCGCCATGGCCCTTGTCATCGCAATGCTCCATGAACCGTGTCATCACAATATTCCAGGACACTTTACGTCACAATGATCCTTGACCACATTCATCTGAATACTCCATGGCCTATGTCTTCACAATTTTTCATGGCCCCTGAAATCAAATTGCTCCATGTTCCCTTTCTAACAATGCTCCATGACCACTGTCAACACAATGTCCCATGACGCCTGTCATCACAATGCTCCATGGCCCCTTTCATCACTATGCTCCATGATCCCTGTCTACACAATGTTCTAAACAATTGTCATCACAATGCTCCATGACCCCTGTAATCACAATGCTCCATTCCCTTTTCATCACAGTGCTACAGAATTCTGGTCTTCACAATATTCCATAACCGTGTCATCACAATGCTCTATGACACCTGTCATCACCATGCTCCACGACAATTGTCATCACAATGATTCATGACCAAATTCATCACAATGCTTCATGACCACTGTCATCAGAATGCTCGATGACCCTTGTCATCACAATGCTCCATGCCGTTGTCATCAGAATGCTCCTTGGCCCCTCTAATCACAATGGTCCATGCCCTTTTTATCACAATTCTCCAAAATTCTTGTCATCATAATGTTCCATGGCTGTGTCATCACAATGCCCCATGACACCTGTCATCACAATGCTCCATGGCCCCTGTTATCCCAGTGCTCCGTGATATCTTTCTTCACAATTCTAGATGACCACTGTCATCACAAAGCCCTATGACACCTGCCTTCACATTTCCCCATGGCCCTTGTCATCGCAATGCTCCATGAAACGTGTCATCACAATATTCCTGGACACTTGTCGTCACAATGATCCTTGACCACATACATCTGAATATTCCATGGCCTATGTATTCACAATTTTTCATGGCCCCTGAAATCAAATTGCTCCATGTTCCCTTTCTAACAATGCTCCATGACCACTGTCAACAAAAAGTCCCATGACGCCTGTCATCACAATGCTCCATGGCCCCTTTCATCACTATGCTCCATGATCCCTGTCTTCACAATGTTCTAGAACAATTGTCAACACAATGCTCCATGACCCCTGTAATCACAATGCTCCATTCCCTTTTCATCACAGTGCTACAGAATTCTGGTCTTCACAATATTCCATAACCGTGTCATCACAATGCTCTATGACACCTGTCATCACAATGCTCCACGACACTTGTCATCACAACGATTCATGACCAAATTCATCACAATGCTTCATGACCACTGTCATCCGAATGCTCGATGACCCTTGTCATCACAATGCTCCATGCCGTTGTCATCAGAATGCTCCTTGGCCCCTCTAATCACAATGGTCCATGCCCTTTTTATCACAATGCTCCAGAATTCTTGTCATCATAATGTTCCATGGCCGTGTCATCACAATGCCCCATGACCCCTGTCATCACAATGTTCCATGGCCCCTGTCATCCCAGTGCTCCATGATATCTTTCTTCACAATTCTAGATGACCACTGTCATCACAATGCCCCATGACACATGTCTTCACATTTCGCCATGGCCCTTGTCATCGCAATGCTCCATGAACCGTGTCATCACAATATTCCAGGACAATTTTTGTCACAATGATCCTTGACCACATTCATCTGAATACTCCATGGCCTATGTATTCACAATTTTTCATGGCCCCTGAAATCAAATTGCTCCATGTTCCCTTTCTAACAATGCTCCATGACCACTGTCAACACATTGTCCCATGACGCCTGTCATCACAATGCTTCATGGCCCCTTTCATCACTATGCTCCATGATCCCTGTCATCACAATGTTCTAGAACAATTTTCATCACAATGCGCCATGACCCCTGTAATCACAATGTTCCATTCCCTTTTCATCACAGTGCTACAGAATTCTGGTCATCACAATATTCCATAACCGTGTCATCACAATGCTCTATGACCCCTGTCATCACAATGCTCAACGACACTTGTCATCACAATGATCCATGACCACATTCATCAAAATGCTTCATGACCACTGTCATCACAATGCTCGATGACCCTTGTCATCACAATGCTCCATGCCGTTGTCATCAGAATGCTCCTTGGCCCCTGTAATCACAATGGTCCATGCCCTATTTATCACAATGCTCCAGAATTCTTGTCATTATAATGTTCCATGGCCGTGTCATCACAATGCCCCATGACCCCTGTAATCACAATGTTCCATGGCCCCTGTCATCCCAGTGCTCCATGATATCTTTCTTCACAATTCTAGATGACCACTGTCATCACAATGCCCCATGACACCTGTCTTCACATTTCGCCATGGCCCTTGTCATCGCAATGCTCCATGAACCGTGTCATCACAATATTCCAGGACACTTTTTGTCACAATGATCCTTGACCACATTCATCTGAATACTCCATGGCCTATGTATTCACAATTTTTCATGGCCCCTGAAATCAAATTGCTCCATGTTCCCTTTCTAACAATGCTCCATGACCACTGTCAACACAAAGTCCCATGATGCCTGTCATCACAATGCTCCATGGGCCCTTTCATCACTATGCTCCATGATCCCTGTCTTCACAATGTTCTAGAACAATTGTCATCACAATGCTCCATGAGCCCTGTAATCACAATGCTCCATTCCCTTTTCATCACAGTGCTACAGAATTCTGGTCTTCTCAATATTCCATAACCGTGTCATCACAATGCTCTATGACACCTGTCATCACAATGCTCCACGACACTTGTCATCACAATGATCCATGACCACATTCATCAAAATGCTTCATGACCACTGTCATCACAATGCTCGATGACACTTGTCATCACAATGCTCTATGCCGTTGTCATCAGAATGCTCCTTGGCCCCTCTAATCACAATGGTCCATGCACTTTTTATCACAATGCTCCAGAATCCTTGTCATCATAATGTTCCATGGCTGTGTCATCACAAGGCCCCATTACCCCTGTCATCACAATGCTCCATGGCCCCTCTTATCCCAGTGCTCCATGATACCTTTCTTCACAATTCTAGATGACCACTGTCATCACAAAGCCCCATGACACATGCCTTCACATTTCGCCATGGCCCTTGTCATCGCAATGCTCCATGAACCGTGTCATCACAATATTCCAGGACACTTGTCGTCACAATGATCCTTGACCACATACATCTGAATATTCCATGGCCTATGTATTCACAATGTTTCATGGCCCCTGAAATCAAATTGCTCCATGTTCCCTTTCTAACAATGCTCCATGACCACTGTCAACACATTGTCCCATGACGCCTGTCATCACAATGCTTCATGGCCCCTTTCATCACTATGCTCCATGATCCCTGTCATCACAATGTTCTAGAACAATTTTCATCACAATGCTCCATGACCCCTGTAATCACAATACTCCATTCCCTATTCATCACAGTGCTACAGAATTCTGGTCATCACAATATTCCATAACCGTGTCATCACAATGCTCTATGACCCCTGTCATCACAATGCTCCACGACACTTGTCATCACAATGATCCATGACCACATTCATCACAATGCTTCATGACCACTGTCATCACAATGCTCGATGACCCTTGTCATCACAATGCTCCATGCCGTTGTCATCAGAATGCTCCTTGGCCCCTCTAATCACAATGGTCCATGCCCTATTTATCACAATGCTCCAGAATTCTTGTCATTATAATGTTCCATGGCCGTGTCATCACAATGCCCCATGACCCCTGTAATCACAATGTTCCATGGCCCCTTTCATCCCAGTGCTCCATGATATCTTTCTTCACAATTCTAGATGACCACTGTCATCACAATGCCCCATGACACCTGTCTTCACATTTCGCCATGGCCCTTGTCATCGCAATGCTCCATGAACCGTGTCATCACAATATTCCAGGACACTTTTTGTCACAATGATCCTTGACCACATTCATCTGAATACTCCATGGCCTATGTATTCACAATTTTTCATGGCCCCTGAAATCAAATTGCTCCATGTTCCCTTTCTAACAATGCTCCATGACCACTGTCAACACAAAGTCCCATGACGCCTGTCATCACAATGCTCCATGGCCCCTTTCATCACTATGCTCCATGATCCCTGTCTTCACAATGTTCTAGAACAATTGTCATCACAATGCTCCATGACCCCTGTAATCACAATGCTCCATTCCCTTTTCATCACAGTGCTACAGAATTCTGGTCTTCACAATATTCCATAACCGTGTCATCACAATGCTCTATGACACCTGTCATCACAATGCTCCACGACACTTGTCATCACAATGATCCATGACCAAATTCATCACAATGCTTCATGACCACTGTCATCACAATGCTCGATGACCCTTGTCATCACAATGCTCCATGCCGTTGTCATCAGAATGCTCCTTGGCCCCTCTAATCACAATGGTCCATGCCCTATTTATCACAATGCTCCAGAATTCTTGTCATTATAATGTTTCATGGCCGTGTTATCACAATGCCCCATGACCCCTGTCATCACAATGTTCCATGGCCCCTGTCATCCCAGTGCTCCATGATATCTTTCTTCACAATTCTAGATGACCACTGTCATCACAATGCCCCATGACACCTGTCTTCACATTTCGCCATGGCCCTTGTCATCGCAATGCTCCATGAACCGTGTCATCACAATATTCCAGGACACTTTTTGTCACAATGATCCTTGACCAAATTCATCTGAATACTCAATGGCCTATGTATTCACAATTTTTCATGGCCCCTGAAATCAAATTGCTCCATGTTCCCTTTCTAACAATGCTCCATGACCACTGTCAACACAAAGTCCCATGACGCCTGTCATCACAATGCTCCATGGCCCCATTCATCACTATGCTCCATGATCCCTGTCTTCACAATGTTCTAGAACAATTGTCATCACAATGCTCCATGACACCTGTAATCACAATGCTCCATTCCCTTTTCATCACAGTGCTACAGAATTCTGGTCTTCACAATATTCCATAAGCGTGTCATCACAATGCTCTATGACCCCTGTCATCACAATGCTCCACGACAATTGTCATCACAATGATCCATGACCACATTCATCACAATGCTTCATGACCACTGTCATCAAAATGCTCGATGACCCTTGTCATCACAATGCTCCATGCCGTTGTCATCAGAATGCTCCTTGGCCCCTGTAATCACAATGGTCCATGCCCTTTTTATCACAATGCTCCAGAATCCTTGTCATCATAATGTTCCATGGCCGTGTCATCACAATGCCCCATGAACCCTGTCATCACAATGCTCCATGGCCCCTGTCACCCCAGTGCTCCATGATATCTTTCTTCACAATTCTAGATGACCACTGTCATCACAGTGCCCCATGACCCCTGTCTTCACATTTCGCCATGGCCCTTGTCATCGCAATGCTCCATGAACCGTGTCATCACAATATTCCTGGGCACTTGTCGTCACAATGATCCTTGACCACATACATCTGAATATTCCATGGCCTATGTATTCACAATTTTTCATGGCCCCTGAAATCAAATTGCTCCATGTTCCCTTTCTAACAATGCTCCATGACCACTGTCAACACATTGTCCCATGACGCCTGTCATCACAATGCTTCATGGCCCCTTTCATCACTATGCTCCATGATCCCTGTCATCACAAGGTTCTAGAACAATTTTCATCACAATGCTCCATGACCCCTGTAATCACAATGCTCCATTCCCTTTTCATCACAGTGCTACAGAATTCTGGTCATCACAATATTCCATAACCGTGTCATCACAATGCTGTATGACCCCTGTCATCACAATGCTCCACGACACTTGTCATCACAATGATCCATGACCACATTCATCAAAATGCTTCATGACCACTGTCATCACAATGCTCGATGACCCTTGTCATCACAGTGCTCCATGCCGTTGTCATCAGAATGCTCCTTGGCCCCTCTAATCACAATGGTCCATGCCCTATTTATCACAATGCTCCAGAATTCTTGTCATTATAATGTTCCATGGCCGTGTCATCACAATGCCCCTTGACCCCTGTAATCACAATGTTCCATGGCCCCTGTCATCTCAGTGCTCCATGATATCTTTCTTCACAATTCTAGATGACCACTGTCATCACAATGCTTCATGACCACTGTCATCACAATGCTCGATGACCCCTGTCATCGCAATGCTCCATGAACCGTGTCATCACAATATTCCAGGACACTTTTTGTCACAATGATCCTTGACCACATTCATCTGAATACTCCATGGCCTATGTATTCACAATTTTTCATGGCCCCTGAAATCAAATTGCTCCATGTTCCCTTTCTAACCATGCTCCATGACCACTGTCAACACAAAGTCCCATGACGCCTGTCATCACAATGCTCCATGGCCCCTTTCATCACTATGCTCCATGATCCCTGTCTTCACAATGTTCTAGAACAATTGTCATCACAATGCTCCATGACCCCTGTAATCACAATGCTCCATTCCCTTTTCATCACAGTGCTACAGAATTCTGGTCTTCACAATATTCCATAACCGTATCATCACAATGCTCTATGACACCTGTCATCACAATGCTCCACGACACTTGTCATCACAATGATCCATGACCAAATTCATCACAATGCTTCATGACCATTGTCATCACAATGCTCGAGGACCGTTGTCATCACAATGCACCATGCCGTTGTCATCAGAATGCTCCTTGGCCCCTCCAATCACAATGGTCCATGCCCTTTTTATCACAATGCTCCAGAATTCTTGTCATCATAATGTTCCATGGCCGTGTCATCACAATGCCCCATGACCCATGTCATCACAATGCTCCATGGCCCCTGTCATCCCAGTGCTCCATGATATCTTTCTTCACAATTCTAGATGACCACTGTCATCACAATGCCCCATGACACCTGTCTTCACATTTCGCCATGGCCCTTGTCATCGCAATGCTCCATGAACCGTGTCATCACAATATTCCAGGACACTTTTTGTCACAATGATCCTTGACCACATTCATCTGAATACTCCATGGCCTATGTATTCACAATTTTTCATGGCCCCTGAAATCAAATTGCTCCATGTTCCCTTTCTAACAATGCTCCATGACCACTGTCAACACATTGTCCCATGACGCCTGTCTTCACAATTCTCCATGGCCCCTTTCATCACTATGCTCCATGATCCCTGTCTTCACAATATTCTAGAACATTTGTCATCACAATGCTCCATGACCCTTGTAATCACAATGCTCCATTCCATTTTCATCACTGTGCTACAGATTTCTGGTCTTCACAATATTCCATAACCGTGTCTTCACAATGCTCTATGACCCCTGTCATCACAATGCTCCACGACACTTGTCATCACAATGATCCATGACCACATTCATCACAATGCTTCATGACCACTGTCATCAAAATGCTCGATGACCCTTGTCATCACAATGCTCCATGCCGTTGTCATCAGAATGCTCCTTGGCCCCTGTAATCACAATGGTCCATGCCCTTTTTATCACAATGCTCCAGACTTCTTGTCATCATAATGTTCCATGGCCGTGTCATCACAATGCCCCATGACCCCTGTCATCACAATGCTCCATGGCCCCTGTCACCCCAGTGCTCCATGATATCTTTCTTCACAATTCTAGATGACCACTGTCATCACAGTGCCCCATGACCCCTGTCTTCACATTTCGCCATGGCCCTTTTCATCGCAATGCTCCATGAACCGTGTCATCACAATATTCCAGGACACTTTTCGTCACAATGATCCTTGACCACATTCATCTGAATACTCCATGGCCTATGTCTTCACAATTTTTCATGGCCCCTGAAATCAAATTGCTCCATGTTCCCTTTCTAACAATGCTCCATGACCACTGTCAACACAATGTCCCATGACGCCTGTCATCACAATGCTCCATGGCCCCTTTCTTCACTATGCTCCATGATCCCTGTCTTCACAATGTTCTAAACAATTGTCATCACAATGCTCCATGACCCCTGTAATCACAATGCTCCATTCCCTTTTCATCACAGTGCTACAGAATTCTGGTCATCACAATATTCCATAACCGTGTCATCACAATGCTCTATGACCCCTGTCATCACAATGCTCCACGACACTTGTCATCACAATGATCCATGACCACATTCATCAAAATGCTTCATGACCACTGTCATCACAATGCTCGATGACCCTTGTCATCACAATGCTCCATGCCGTTGTCATCAGAATGCTCCTTGGCCCCTCTAATCACAATGGTCCATGCCCTATTTATCACAATGCTCCAGAATTCTTGTCATTATAATGTTCCATTGCCGTGTCATCACAATGCCCCTTGACCCCTGTAATCACAATGTTCCATGGCCCCTGTCATCTCAGTGCTCCATGATATCTTTCTTCACAATTCTAGATGACCACTGTCATCACAATGCTTCATGACCACTGTCATCACAATGCTCGATGACCCTTGTCATCGCAATGCTCCATGAACCGTGTCATCACAATATTCCAGGACACTTTTTGTCACAATGATCCTTGACCACATTCATCTGAATACTCCATGGCCTATGTATTCACAATTTTTCATGGCCCCTGAAATCAAATTGCTCCATGTTCCCTTTCTAACAATGCTCCATGACCACTGTCAACACATTGTCCCATGACGCCTGTCTTCACAATTCTCCATGGCCCCTTTCATCACTATGCTCCATGATCCCTGTCTTCACAATATTCTAGAACATTTGTCATCACAATGCACCATGACCCTTGTAATCACAATGCTCCATTCCATTTTCATCACTGTGCTACAGATTTCTGGTCTTCACAATATTCCATAACCGTGTCATCACAATGCTCTATGACCCCTGTCATCACAATCCTCGAGGACCCTTGTCATCACAATGCTCCATGCCGTTGTCATCAGAATGCTCCTTGGCCCCTGTAATCACAATGGTCCATGCCCTTTTTATCACAATGCTCCAGACTTCTTGTCATCATAATGTTCCATGGCCGTGTCATCACAATGCCCCATGACCCCTGTCATCACAATGCTCCATGGCCCCTGTCACCCCAGTGCTCCATGATATCTTTCTTCACAATTCTAGATGACCACTGTCATCACAGTGCCCCATGACCCCTGTCTTCACATTTCGCCATGGCCCTTGTCATCGCAATGCTCCATGAACCGTGTCATCACAATATTCCAGGACACATTTCGTCACAATGATCCTTGACCACATTCATCTGAATACTACATGGCCTATGTCTTCACAATTTTTCATGGCCCCTGAAATCAAATTGCTCCATGTTCCCTTTCTAACAATGCTCCATGACCACTGTCAACACAAAGTCCCATGACGCCTGTCATCACAATGCTCCATGGGCCCTTTCATCACTATGCTCCATGATCCCTGTCTTCACAATGTTCTAGAACAATTGTCATCACAAAGCTCCATGACCCCTGTAATCACAATGCTCCATTCCCTTTTCATCACAGTGCTACAGAATTCTGGTCATCACAATATTCCATAACCGTGTCATCACAATGCTCTATGACCCCTGTCATCACAATGCTCCACGACACTTGTCATCACAATGATCCATAACCACATTCATCACAATGCTTCATGACCACTGTCATCACAATGCTCGATGACCCTTGTCATCACAATGCTCCATGCCGTTGTCATCAGAATGTTCCTTGGCCCCTCTAATCACAATGGTCCATGCCCTTTTTATCACAATGCTCCAGAATTCTTGTCATCATAATGTTCCATGGCCGTGTCATCACAATGCCCCATGACCCCTGTCATCACAATATTCAATGTCCCCTGTCATCCCAGTGCTCCATGATATCTTTCTTCACAATTCTAGATGACCACTGTCATCACAATGCCCCATGACACCTGTCTTCACATTTCGCCATGGCCCTTGTCATCGCAATGCTCCATGAACCGTGTCATCACAATATTCCAGGACACTTTTTGTCACAATGATCCTTGACCACATTCATCTGAATACTCCATGGCCTATGTATTCACAATTTTTCATGGCCCCTGAAATCAAATTGCTCCATGTTCCCTTTCTAACAATGCTCCATGACCACTGTCAACACATTGTCCCATGACGCCTGTCATCACAATGCTTCATGGCCCCTTTCATCACTATGCTCCATGATCCCTGTCATCACAATGTTGTAGAACAATTTTCATCACAATGCGCCATGACCCCTGTAATCACAATGTTCCATTCCCTTTTCATCACAGTGCTACAGAATTCTTGTCATCACAATATTCCATAACCGTGTCATCACAATGCTCTATGACCCCTGTCATCACAATGCTCCACGACACTTGTCATCACAATGATCCATGACCACATTCATCACAATGCTTCATGACCACTGTCATCACAATGCTCGAAGACCATTGTCATCACAATGCTCCATGCCGTTGTCCTCAGAATGCTCCTTGGCCCCTGTAATCACAATGGTCCATGCCCTTTTTATCACAATGCTCCAGACTTCTTGTCATCATAATGTTCCATGGCCGTGTCATCACAATGCCCCATGACCCCTGTCATCACAATGCTCCATGGCCCCTGTCACCCCAGTGCTCCATGATATCTTTCTTCACAATTCTAGATGACCACTGTCATCACAGTGCCCCATGACCCCTGTCTTCACATTTCGCCATGGCCCTTTTCATCGCAATGCTCCATGAACCGTGTCATCACAATATTCCAGGACACTTTTCGTCACAATGATCCTTGACCACATTCATCTGAATACTCCATGGCCTATGTCTTCACAATTTTTCATGGCCCCTGAAATCAAATTGCTCCATGTTCCCTTTCTAACAATGCTCCATGACCACTGTCAACACAATGTCCCATGACGCCTGTCATCACAATGCTCCATGGCCCCTTTCTTCACTATGCTCCATGATCCCTGTCTTCACAATGTTCTAAACAATTGTCATCACAATGCTCCATGACCCCTGTAATCACAATGCTCCATTCCCTTTTCATCACAGTGCTACAGAATTCTGGTCATCACAATATTCCATAACCGTGTCATCACAATGCTCTATGACCCCTGTCATCACAATGCTCCACGACACTTGTCATCACAATGATCCATGACCACATTCATCAAAATGCTTCATGACCACTGTCATCACAATGCTCGATGACCCTTGTCATCACAATGCTCCATGCCGTTGTCATCAGAATGCTCCTTGGCCCCTCTAATCACAATGGTCCATGCCCTATTTATCACAATGCTCCAGAATTCTTGTCATTATAATGTTCCATTGCCGTGTCATCACAATGCCCCTTGACCCCTGTAATCACAATGTTCCATGGCCCCTGTCATCTCAGTGCTCCATGATATCTTTCTTCACAATTCTAGATGACCACTGTCATCACAATGCTTCATGACCACTGTCATCACAATGCTCGATGACCCTTGTCATCGCAATGCTCCATGAACCGTGTCATCACAATATTCCAGGACACTTTTTGTCACAATGATCCTTGACCACATTCATCTGAATACTCCATGGCCTATGTATTCACAATTTTTCATGGCCCCTGAAATCAAATTGCTCCATGTTCCCTTTCTAACAATGCTCCATGACCACTGTCAACACATTGTCCCATGACGCCTGTCTTCACAATTCTCCATGGCCCCTTTCATCACTATGCTCCATGATCCCTGTCTTCACAATATTCTAGAACATTTGTCATCACAATGCACCATGACCCTTGTAATCACAATGCTCCATTCCATTTTCATCACTGTGCTACAGATTTCTGGTCTTCACAATATTCCATAACCGTGTCATCACAATGCTCTATGACCCCTGTCATCACAATCCTCGAGGACCCTTGTCATCACAATGCTCCATGCCGTTGTCATCAGAATGCTCCTTGGCCCCTGTAATCACAATGGTCCATGCCCTTTTTATCACAATGCTCCAGACTTCTTGTCATCATAATGTTCCATGGCCGTGTCATCACAATGCCCCATGACCCCTGTCATCACAATGCTCCATGGCCCCTGTCACCCCAGTGCTCCATGATATCTTTCTTCACAATTCTAGATGACCACTGTCATCACAGTGCCCCATGACCCCTGTCTTCACATTTCGCCATGGCCCTTGTCATCGCAATGCTCCATGAACCGTGTCATCACAATATTCCAGGACACATTTCGTCACAATGATCCTTGACCACATTCATCTGAATACTACATGGCCTATGTCTTCACAATTTTTCATGGCCCCTGAAATCAAATTGCTCCATGTTCCCTTTCTAACAATGCTCCATGACCACTGTCAACACAAAGTCCCATGACGCCTGTCATCACAATGCTCCATGGGCCCTTTCATCACTATGCTCCATGATCCCTGTCTTCACAATGTTCTAGAACAATTGTCATCACAAAGCTCCATGACCCCTGTAATCACAATGCTCCATTCCCTTTTCATCACAGTGCTACAGAATTCTGGTCATCACAATATTCCATAACCGTGTCATCACAATGCTCTATGACCCCTGTCATCACAATGCTCCACGACACTTGTCATCACAATGATCCATAACCACATTCATCACAATGCTTCATGACCACTGTCATCACAATGCTCGATGACCCTTGTCATCACAATGCTCCATGCCGTTGTCATCAGAATGTTCCTTGGCCCCTCTAATCACAATGGTCCATGCCCTTTTTATCACAATGCTCCAGAATTCTTGTCATCATAATGTTCCATGGCCGTGTCATCACAATGCCCCATGACCCCTGTCATCACAATATTCAATGTCCCCTGTCATCCCAGTGCTCCATGATATCTTTCTTCACAATTCTAGATGACCACTGTCATCACAATGCCCCATGACACCTGTCTTCACATTTCGCCATGGCCCTTGTCATCGCAATGCTCCATGAACCGTGTCATCACAATATTCCAGGACACTTTTTGTCACAATGATCCTTGACCACATTCATCTGAATACTCCATGGCCTATGTATTCACAATTTTTCATGGCCCCTGAAATCAAATTGCTCCATGTTCCCTTTCTAACAATGCTCCATGACCACTGTCAACACATTGTCCCATGACGCCTGTCATCACAATGCTTCATGGCCCCTTTCATCACTATGCTCCATGATCCCTGTCATCACAATGTTGTAGAACAATTTTCATCACAATGCGCCATGACCCCTGTAATCACAATGTTCCATTCCCTTTTCATCACAGTGCTACAGAATTCTTGTCATCACAATATTCCATAACCGTGTCATCACAATGCTCTATGACCCCTGTCATCACAATGCTCCACGACACTTGTCATCACAATGATCCATGACCACATTCATCACAATGCTTCATGACCACTGTCATCACAATGCTCGAAGACCATTGTCATCACAATGCTCCATGCCGTTGTCCTCAGAATGCTCCTTGGCCCCTCTAATCACAATGGTCCATGCCCTATTTATCACAATGCTCCAGAATTCTTGTCATTATAATGTTCCATGGCCGTGTCATCACAATGCCCCATGACCCCTGTAATCACAATGTTCCATGGCCCCTGTCATCCCAGTGCTCCATGATATCTTTCTTCACAATTCTAGATGACCACTGTCATCACAATGCCCCATGACACCTGTCTTCACATTTCGCCATGGCCCTTGTCATCGCAATGCTCCATGAACCGTGTCATCACAATATTCCAGGACACTTTTTGTCACAATGATCCTTGACCACATTCATCTGAATACTCCATGGCCTATTTATTTACAATTTTTCATGGCCCCTGAAATCAAATTGCTCCATGTTCCCTTTCTAACAATGCTCCATGACCACTGTCAACACAAAGTCCCATGACGCCTGTCATCACAATGCTCCATGGGCCCTTTCATCACTATGCTCCATGATCCCTGTCTTCACAATGTTCTAGAACAATTGTCATCACAATGCTCCATGACCCCTGTAATCACAATGCTCCATTCCCTTTTCATCACAGTGCTACAGAATTCTGGTCTTCTCAATATTCCATAACCGTGTCATCACAATGCTCTATTACACCTGTCATCACAATGCTCCACGACACTTGTCATCACAATGATCCATGACCACATTCATCACAATGCTTCTTGACCACTGTCATCACAATGCTCGATGACACTTGTCATCACAATGCTCTATGCCGTTGTCATCAGAATGCTCCTTGGCCCCTCTAATCACAATGGTCCATGCCCTTTTTATCACAATGCTCCAGAATCCTTGTCATCATAATGTTCCATGGCTGTGTCATCACAATGCCCCATTACCCCTGTCATCACAATGCTCCATGGCCCCTCTTATCCCAGTGCTCCATGATACCTTTCTTCACAATTCTAGATGACCACTGTCATCACAAAGCCCCATGACACCTGCCTTCACATTTCGCCATGGCCCTTGTCATCGCAATGCTCCATGAACCGTGTCATCACAATATTCCAGGACACTTGTCGTAACAATGATCCTTGAACACATACATCTGAATATTCCATGGCCTATGTATTCACAATTTTTCATGGCCCCTGAAATCAAATTGCTCCATGTTCCCTTTCTAACAATGCTCCATGACCACTGTCAACACATTGTCCCATGACGCCTGTCATCACAATGCTCCATGGCCCCTTTCATCACTATGCTCCATGATCCCTGTCTTCACAATGTTCTAAACAATTGTCATCACAATGCTCCATGACCCCTGTAATCACAATGCTCCATTCCCTTTTCATCACAGCGCTACAGAATTCTGGTCATCACAATATTCCATAACCGTGACATCAAAATGCTCTATGACCCCTGTCATCACAATGCTCCACGACAGTTGTCATCACAATGATTCATGACCACATTCATCTGAATACTCCATGGCCTATGTATTCACAATTTTTCATGGCCCCTGAAATCAAAATGCTCCAGGTTCCCTTTCTAACAATGCTCCATGACCACTGTCAACACAATGTCCCATGACGCCTGTCATCACAATGCTCCATGGCCCCTTTCATCACTATGCTCCATGATCCCTGTCATCACAATGTTCTAGAACAATTGTCATCACAATGCTCCATGACACCTGTAATCACAATGCTCCATTCCCTTTTCATCACAGTGCTACAGAATTCTGGTCATCACAATATTCCCTAACCGTGTCATCACAATGCTCTATGACCCCTGTCATCACAATGCTCCACGACAATTTTCATCACAATGATCCATGACCACATTCATCACAATGTTTCATGACCACTGTCATCACAATGCTCGATGACCCTTGTCATCACAATGCTCCATGCCGTTGTCATCAAAATGCTCCTTGACCCCTCTAATCACAATGGTCCATGCTCTTTTTATCACAATGCTCCAGAATTCTTGTCATCATAATGTTCCATGGCCGTGTCATCACAATGCCCCATGACCCCTGTCATCACAATGCTCCATGGCCCCTGTCATCCCAGTGCTCCATGATATCTTTCTTCACAATTCTAGATGACCACTGTCATCACAATGCCCCATGACACCTGTCTTCACATTTCGCCATGGCCCTTGTCATCGCAATGCTCCATGAACCGTGTCATCACAATAGTCCAGGACACTTGTCGTCACAATGATCCTTGACCACATTCATCTGAATACTCCATGGCCTATGTATTCACAATTTTTCATGGCCCCTGAAATCAAATTGCTCCATGTTCCCTTTCTAACAATGCTCCATGACCACTGTCAACACATTGTCCCATGACGCCTGTCATCACAATGCTTCATGGCCCCTTTCATCACTATGCTCCATGATCCCTGTCATCACAATGTTCTAGAACAATTTTCATCACAATGCTCCATGACCCCTGAAATCACAATGCTCCATTCCCTATTCATCACAGTACTACAGAATTCTGGTCATCACAATATTCCATAACCGTGTCATCACAATGCTCTATGACCCCTGTCATCACAATGCTCCACGACACTTGTCATCACAATGATCCATGACCACATTCATCACAATGCTTCATGACCACTGTCATCACAATGCTCGATGACCCTTGTCATCACAATGCTCCATGCCGTTGTCATCAGAATGCTCCTTGGCCCCTCTAATCACAATGGTCCATGCCCTTTTTATCACAATGCTCCAAAATTCTTGTCATCATAATGTTCCATGGCTGTGTCATCACAATGCCCCATGACACCTGTCATCACAATGCTCCATGGCCCCTGTTATCCCAGTGCTCCGTGATATCTTTCTTCACAATTCTAGATGACCACTGTCATCACAATGCTCGATGACCCTTGTCATCACAATGCTCCATGCCGTTGTCATCAGAATGCTCCTTGGCCCCTCTAATCACAATATTCCATGCCCTTTTTATCACAATGCTCCAGACTTCTTGTCATCATAATGTTCCATGGCCGTGTCATCACAATGCCCCATGACCCCTGTCATCACAATGCTCCATGGCCCCTGTCACCCCAGTGCTGCATGATATCTTTCTTCACAATTCTAGATGACCACTGTCATCACAATGCCCCATGACACCTGTCTTCACATTTCGCCATGGCCCTTGTCATCGCAATGCTCCATGAACCGTGTCATCACAATATTCCAGGACACTTTTTGTCACAATGATCCTTGACCACATTCATCTGAATACTCCATGGCCTATGTATTCACAATTTTTCATGGCCCCTGAAATCAAATTGCTCCATGTTCCCTTTCTAACAATGCTCCATGACCACTGTCAACACAAAGTCCCATGATGCCTGTCATCACAATGCTCCATGGGCCCTTTCATCACTATGCTCCATGATCCCTGTCTTCACAATGTTCTAGAACAATTGTCCTCACAATGCTCCATGACCCCTGTAATCACAATGCTCCATTCCCTTTTCATCACAGTGCTACAGAATTCTGGTCTTCTCAATATTCCATAACCGTGTCATCACAATGCTCTATGACACCTGTCATCACAATGCTCCACGACACTTGTCATCACAATGATCCATGACCACATTCATCAAAATGCTTCATGACCACTGTCATCACAATGCTCGATGACACTTGTCATCACAATGCTCTATGCCGTTGTCATCAGAATGCTCCTTGGCCCCTCTAATCACAATGGTCCATGCACTTTTTATCACAATGCTCCAGAATCCTTGTCATCATAATGTTCCATGGCTGTGTCATCACAATGCCCCATTACCCCTGTCATCACAATGCTCCATGGCCCCTCTTATCCCAGTGCTCCATGATACCTTTCTTCACAATTCTAGATGACCACTGTCATCACAAAGCCCCATGACACATGCCTTCACATTTCGCCATGGCCCTTGTCATCGCAATGCTCCATGAACCGTGTCATCACAATATTCCAGGACACTTGTCGTCACAATGATCCTTGACCACATACATCTGAATATTCCATGGCCTATGTATTCACAATGTTTCATGGCCCCTGAAATCAAATTGCTCCATGTTCCCTTTCTAACAATGCTCCATGACCACTGTCAACACATTGTCCCATGACGCCTGTCATCACAATGCTTCATGGCCCCTTTCATCACTATGCTCCATGATCCCTGTCATCACAATGTTCTAGAACAATTTTCATCACAATGCTCCATGACCCCTGTAATCACAATGCTCCATTCCCTATTCATCACAGTGCTACAGAATTCTGGTCATCACAATATTCCATAACCGTGTCATCACAATGCTCTATGACCCCTGTCATCACAATGCTCCACGACACTTGTCATCACAATGATCCATGACCACATTCATCACAATGCTTCATGACCACTGTCATCACAATGCTCGATGACCCTTGTCATCACAATGCTCCATGCCGTTGTCATCAGAATGCTCCTTGGCCCCTCTAATCACAATGGTCCATGCCCTATTTATCACAATGCTCCAGAATTCTTGTCATTATAATGTTCCATGGCCGTGTCATCACAATGCCCCATGACCCCTGTAATCACAATGTTCCATGGCCCCTTTCATCCCAGTGCTCCATGATATCTTTCTTCACAATTCTAGATGACCACTGTCATCACAATGCCCCATGACACCTGTCTTCACATTTCGCCATGGCCCTTGTCATCGCAATGCTCCATGAACCGTGTCATCACAATATTCCAGGACACTTTTTGTCACAATGATCCTTGACCACATTCATCTGAATACTCCATGGCCTATGTATTCACAATTTTTCATGGCCCCTGAAATCAAATTGCTCCATGTTCCCTTTCTAACAATGCTCCATGACCACTGTCAACACAAAGTCCCATGACGCCTGTCATCACAATGCTCCATGGCCCCTTTCATCACTATGCTCCATGATCCCTGTCTTCACAATGTTCTAGAACAATTGTCATCACAATGCTCCATGACCCCTGTAATCACAATGCTCCATTCCCTTTTCATCACAGTGCTACAGAATTCTGGTCTTCACAATATTCCATAACCGTGTCATCACAATGCTCTATGACACCTGTCATCACAATGCTCCACGACACTTGTCATCACAATGATCCATGACCAAATTCATCACAATGCTTCATGACCACTGTCATCACAATGCTCGATGACCCTTGTCATCACAATGCTCCATGCCGTTGTCATCAGAATGCTCCTTGGCCCCTCTAATCACAATGGTCCATGCCCTTTTTATCAAAATGCTCCAGAATTCTTGTTATCATAATGTTCCATTGCCGTGTCATCACAATGCCCCATGACCCGTGCCATCACAATGCTCCATGGCCCCTGTCATCCCAGTGCTCCATGATATCTTTCTTCACAATTCTAGATGACCACTGTCATCACAATGCCCCATGACACCTCTCTTCACATTTCACAATGGCCCTTGTCATCGCAATGCTCCATGAACCGTGTCATCACAATATTCCAGGACACTTTTTGTCACAATGATCCTTGACCTCATTCATCTGAATACTCCATGGCCTATGTATTCACAATTTTTCATGGCCCCTGAAATCAAATTGCTCCATGTACCCTTTCTAACAATGCTCCATGACCACTGTCAACACAAAGTCCCATGACGCCTGTCATCACAATGCTCCATGGCCCCTTTCATCACTAAGCTCCATGATCCCTGTCTTCACAATGTTCTAGAACAATTGTCATCACAATGCTCCAAGACCCCTGTAATCACAATGCTCCATTCCCTTTTCATCACAGTGCTACAGAATTCTGGTCTTCTCAATAATCCATAACCGTGTCATCACAATGCTCTATGACACCTGTCATCACAATGCTCCACGACACTTGTCATCACAATGATCCATGACCACATTCATCACAATGCTTCATGACCACTGTCATCACAATGCTCGATGACACTTGTCATCACAATGCTCTATGCTGTTGTCATCAGAATGCTCCTTGGCCCCTCTAATCACAATGGTCCATGCCCTTTTTATCACAATGCTCCAGAATCCTTGTCATCATAATGTTCCATGGCTGTGTCATCACAATGCCCCATTACCCCTGTCATCACATTGCTCCATGGCCCCTCTTATCCCAGTGCTCCATGATACCTTTCTTCACAATTCTAGATGACCACTGTCATCACAAAGCCCCATGACACCTGCCTTCACATTTCGCCATGGCCCTTGTCATCGCAATGCTCCATGAACCGTGTCATCACAATATTCCAGGACACTTGTCGTCACAATGATCCTTGACCACATACATCTGAATATTCCATGGCCTATGTCTTCACAATTTTTCATGGCCCCTGAAATCAAATTGCTCCATGTTCCCTTTCTAACAATGCTCCATGACCACTGTCAACACATTGTCCCATGACGCCTGTCATCACAATGCTTCATGGCCCCTTTCATCACTATGCTCCATGATCCCTGTCTTCACAATGTTCTAAACAATTGTCATCACAATGCTCCATGACCACTGTAATCACAATGCTCCATTCCCTTTTCATCACAGTGCTACAGAATTCTGGTCTTCACAATATTCCATAACCGTGTCATCACAATGCTCTATGACCCCTGTCATCACAATGCTCCACGACACTTGTCATCACAATGATTCATGACCAAATTCATCACAATGCTTCATGACCACTGTCATCAGAATGCTCGATGACCCTTGTCATCACAATGCTCCATGCCGTTTTCATCAGAATGCTCCTTGGCCCCTCTAATCACAATGGTCCATGCCCTTTTTATCACAATGCTCCAAAATTCTTGTCATCATAATGTTCCATGGCTGTGTCATCACAATGCCCCATGACACCTGTCATCACAATGCTCCATGGCCCCTGTTATCCCAGTGCTCCGTGATATCTTTCTTCACAATTCTAGATGACCACTGTCATCACAAAGCCCTATGACACCTGCCTTCACATTTCCCCATGGCCCTTGTCATCGCAATGCTCCATGAAACGTGTCATCACAATATTCCTGGACACTTGTCGTCACAATGATCCTTGACCACATACATCTGAATATTCCATGGCCTATGTATTCACAATTTTTCATGGCCCCTGAAATCAAATTGCTCCATGTTCCCTTTCTAACAATGCTCCATGACCACTGTCAACACAAAGTCCCATGACGCCTGTCATCACAATGCTCCATGGGCCCTTTCATCACTATGCTCCATGATCCCTGTCTTCACAATGTTCTAGAACAATTGTCATCACAATGCTCCATGACCCCTGTAATCACAATGCTCCATTCCCTTTTCATCACAGTGCTACAGAATTCTGGTCTTCTCAATATTCCATAACCGTGTCATCACAATGCTCTATGACACCTGTCATCACAATGCTCCACGACACTTGTCATCACAATGATCCATGACCACATTCATCACAATGCTTCATGACCACTGTCATCACAATGCTCGATGACACTTGTCATCACAATGCTCTATGCCGTTGTCATCAGAATGCTCCTTGGCCCCTCTAATCACAATGGTCCATGCACTTTTTATCACAATGCTCCAGAATCCTTGTCATCATAATGTTCCATGGCTGTGTCATCACAATGCCCCTTTACCCCTGTCATCACAATGCTCCATGGCCCCTCTTATCCCAGTGCTCCATGATACCTTTCTTCACAATTCTAGATGATCACTGTCATCACAAAGCCCCATGACACCTGCCTTCACATTTCGCCATGGCCCTTGTCATCACAATGCTCCATGAACCGTGTCATCACAATATTCCAGGACACTTGTCGTCACAATGATCCTTGACCACATTCATCTGAATATTCCATGGCCTATGTATTCACAATTTTTCATGGCCCCTGAAATCAAATTGCTCCATGTTCCCTTAATAACAATGCTCCATGACCACTGTCAACACATTGTCCCATGACGCCTGTCATCACAATGCTTCATGGCCCCTTTCATCACTATGCTCCATGATCCCTGTCATCACAATGTTCTAGAACAATTTTCATCACAATGCTCCATGACCCCTGTAATCACAATGCTCCATTCCCTATTCATCACAGTGCTACAGAATTCTGGTCATCACAATATTCCATAACCGTGTCATCACAATGCTCTATGACCCCTGTCATCACAATGCTCCACGACACTTGTCTTCACAATGATCCATGACCACATTCATCACAATGCTTCATGACCACTGTCATCACATTGCTCGATGACCCTTGTCATCACAATGCTCCATGCCGTTGTCATCAGAATGCTCCTTGGCCCCTCTAATCACAATGGTCCATGCCCTATTTATCACAATGCTCCAGAATTCTTGTCATTATAATGTTCCATGGCCGTGTCATCACAATGCCCCATGACCCCTGTAATCACAATGTTCCATGGCCCCTGTCATCCCAGTGCTCCATGATATCTTTCTTCACAATTCTAGATGACCACTGTCATCACAATGCCCCATGACCCCTGTCTTCACATTTCGCCATGGCCCTTGTCATCGCAATGCTCCATGAACCGTGTCATCACAATATTCCAGGACATTTTTGTCACAATGATCCTTGACCACATTCATCTGAATACTCCATGGCCTATTTATTCACAATTTTTCATGGCCCCTGAAATCAAATTGCTCCATGTTCCCTTTCTAACAATGCTCCATGACCACTGTCAACACAAAGTCCCATGACGCCTGTCATCACAATGCTCCATGGGCCCTTTCATCACTATGCTCCATGATCCCTGTCTTCACAATGTTCTAGAACAATTGTCATCACAATGCTCCATGACCCCTGTAATCACAATGCTCCATTCCCTTTTCATCACAGTGCTACAGAATTCTGGTCTTCTCAATATTCCATAACCGTGTCATCACAATGCTCTATGACACCTGTCATCACAATGCTCCACGACACTTGTCATCACAATGATCCATGTCCACATTCATCACAATGCTTCATGACCACTGTCATCACAATGCTCGATGACACTTGTCATCACAATGCTCTATGCCGTTGTCATCAGAATGCTCCTTGGCCCCTCTAATCACAATGGTCCATGCCCTTTTTATCACAATGCTCCAGAATCCTTGTCATCATAATGTTCCATGGCTGTGTCATCACAATGCCCCATTACCCCTGTCATCACAATGCTCCATGGCCCCTCTTATCCCAGTGCTCCATGATACCTTTCTTCACAATTCTAGATGACCACTGTCATCACAAAGCCCCATGACACCTGCCTTCACATTTCGCCATGGCCCTTGTTATCGCAATGCTCCATGAACCGTGTCATCACAATATTCCAGGACACTTGTCGTCACAATGATCCTTGACCACATATATCTGAATATTCCATGGCCTATGTATTCACAATTTTTCATGGCCCCTGAAATCAAATTGCTCCATGTTCCCTTTCTAACAATGCTCCATGACCACTGTCAACACATTGTCCCATGACGCCTGTCATCACAATGCTTCATGGCCCCTTTCATCACTATGCTCCATGATCCCTGTCATCACAATGTTCTAGAACAATTTTCATCACAATGCTCCATGACCCCTGTAATCACAATGCTCCATTCCCTATTCATCACAGTACTACAGAATTCTGGTCATCACAATATTCCATAACCGTGTCATCACAATGCTCTATGACCCCTGTCATCACAATGCTCCACGACACTTGTCATCACAATGATCCAGGACCACATTCATCACAATGCTTCATGACCACTGTCATCACAATGCTCGATGACTCTTGTCATCACAATGCTCCATGCCGTTGTCATCAGAATGCTCCTTGGCCCCTCTAATCACAATGGTCCATGCCCTATTTATCACAATGCTCCAGAATTCTTGTCATTATAATGTTCCATGGCCGTGTCATCACAATGCCCCATGACCCCTGTAATCAAAATGTTCCATGGCCCCTGTCATCCCAGTGCTCCATGATATCTTTCTTCACAATTCTAGATGACCACTGTCATCACAATGCCCCATGACACCTGTCTTCACATTTCGCCATGGCCCTTGTCATCGCAATGCTCCATGAACCGTGTCATCACAATATTCCAGGACACTTTTTGTCACAATGATCCTTGACCACATTCATCTGAATACTCCATGGCCTATTTATTCACAATTTTTCATGGCCCCTGAAATCAAATTGCTCCATGTTCCCTTTCTAACAATGCTCCATGACCACTGTCAACACAAAGTCCCATGACGCCGGTCATCACAATGCTCCATGGGCCCTTTCATCACTATGCTCCATGATCCCTGTCTTCACAATGTTCTAGAACAATTTTCATCACAATGCTCCATGACCCCTGTAATCACAATGCTCCATTCCCTTTTCATCACAGTGCTACAGAATTCTGGTCTTCTCAATATTCCATAACCGTGTCATCACAATGCACTATGAACCCTGTCATCACAATGCTCCACGACAATTGTCATCACAATGATTCATGACCAAATTCATCACAAAGCTTCATGACCACTGTCATCAGAATGCTCGATGACCCTTGTCATCACAATGCTCCATGCCGTTGTCATCAGAATGCTCCTTGGCCCCTCTAATCACAATGGTCCATGCCCTTTTTATCACAATTCTCCAAAATTCTTGTCATCATAATGTTCCATGGCTGTGTCATCACAATGCCCCATGACACCTGTCATCACAATGCTCCATGGCCCCTGTTATCCCAGTGCTCCGTGATATCTTTCTTCACAATTCTAGATGACCACTGTCATCACAAAGCCCTATGACACCTGCCTTCACATTTCCCCATGGCCCTTGTCATCGCAATGCTCCATGAAACGTGTCATCACAATATTCCTGGACACTTGTCGTCACAATGATCCTTGACCACATACATCTGAATATTCCATGGCCTATGTATTCACAATTTTTCATGGCCCCTGAAATCAAATTGCTCCATGTTCCCTTTCTAACAATGCTCCATGACCACTGCCAACAAAAAGTCCCATGACGCCTGTCATCACAATGCTCCATGGCCCCTTTCATCACTATGCTCCATGATCCCTGTCTTCACAATGTTCTAGAACAATTGTCAACACAATGCTCCATGACCCCTGTAATCACAATGCTCCATTCCCTTTTCATCACAGTGCTACAGAATTCTGGTCTTCACAATATTCCATAACCGTGTCATCACAATGCTCTATGACACCTGTCATCACAATGCTCCACGACACTTGTCATCACAACGATTCATGACCAAATTCATCACAATGCTTCATGACCACTGTCATCAGAATGCTCGATGACCCTTGTCATCACAATGCTCCATGCCGTTGTCATCAGAATGCTCCTTGGCCCCTCTAATCACAATGGTCCATGCCCTTTTTATCACAATGCTCCAGAATTCTTGTCATCATAATGTTCCATGGCCGTGTCATCACAATGCCCCATGACCCCTGTCATCACAATGTTCCATGGCCCCTGTCATCCCAGTGCTCCATGATATCTTTCTTCACAATTCTAGATGACCACTGTCATCACAATGCCCCATGACACATGTCTTCACATTTCGCCATGGCCCTTGTCATCGCAATGCTCCATGAACCGTGTCATCACAATATTCCAGGACAATTTTTGTCACAATGATCCTTGACCACATTCATCTGAATACTCCATGGCCTATGTATTCACAATTTTTCATGGCCCCTGAAATCAAATTGCTCCATGTTCCCTTTCTAACAATGCTCCATGACCACTGTCAACACATTGTCCCATGACGCCTGTCATCACAATGCTTCATGGCCCCTTTCATCACTATGCTCCATGATCCCTGTCATCACAATGTTCTAGAACAATTTTCATCACAATGCGCCATGACCCCTGTAATCACAATGTTCCATTCCCTTTTCATCACAGTGCTACAGAATTCTGGTCATCACAATATTCCATAACCGTGTCATCACAATGCTCTATGACCCCTGTCATCACAATGCTCAACGACACTTGTCATCACAATGATCCATGACCACATTCATCAAAATGCTTCATGACCACTGTCATCACAATGCTCGATGACCCTTGTCATCACAATGCTCCATGCCGTTGTCATCAGAATGCTCCTTGGCCCCTGTAATCACAATGGTCCATGCCCTATTTATCACAATGCTCCAGAATTCTTGTCATTATAATGTTCCATGGCCGTGTCATCACAATGCCCCATGACCCCTGTAATCACAATGTTCCATGGCCCCTGTCATCCCAGTGCTCCATGATATCTTTCTTCACAATTCTAGATGACCACTGTCATCACAATGCCCCATGACACCTGTCTTCACATTTCGCCATGGCCCTTGTCATCGCAATGCTCCATGAACCGTGTCATCACAATATTCCAGGACACTTTTTGTCACAATGATCCTTGACCACATTCATCTGAATACTCCATGGCCTATGTATTCACAATTTTTCATGGCCCCTGAAATCAAATTGCTCCATGTTCCCTTTCTAACAATGCTCCATGACCACTGTCAACACAAAGTCCCATGATGCCTGTCATCACAATGCTCCATGGGCCCTTTCATCACTATGCTCCATGATCCCTGTCTTCACAATGTTCTAGAACAATTGTAATCACAATGCTCCATGAGCCCTGTAATCACAATGCTCCATTCCCTTTTCATCACAGTGCTACAGAATTCTGGTCTTCTCAATATTCCATAACCGTGTCATCACAATGCTCTATGACACCTGTCATCACAATGCTCCACGACACTTGTCATCACAATGATCCATGACCACATTCATCAAAATGCTTCATGACCACTGTCATCACAATGCTCGATGACACTTGTCATCACAATGCTCCATGCCGTTGTCATCAGAATGCTCCTTGGCCCCTCTAATCACAATGGTCCATGCACTTTTTATCACAATGCTCCAGAATCCTTGTCATCATAATGTTCCATGGCTGTGTCATCACAATGCCCCATTACCCCTGTCATCACAATGCTCCATGGCCCCTCTTATCCCAGTGCTCCATGATACCTTTCTTCACAATTCTAGATGACCACTGTCATCACAAAGCCCCATGACACATGCCTTCACATTTCGCCATGGCCCTTGTCATCGCAATGCTCCATGAACCGTGTCATCACAATATTCCAGGACACTTGTCGTCACAATGATCCTTGACCACATACATCTGAATATTCCATGGCCTATGTATTCACAATGTTTCATGGCCCCTGAAATCAAATTGCTCCATGTTCCCTTTCTAACAATGCTCCATGACCACTGTCAACACATTGTCCCATGACGCCTGTCATCACAATGCTTCATGGCCCCTTTCATCACTATGCTCCATGATCCCTGTCATCACAATGTTCTAGAACAATTTTCATCACAATGCTCCATGACCCCTGTAATCACAATACTCCATTCCCTATTCATCACAGTGCTACAGAATTCTGGTCATCACAATATTCCATAACCGTGTCATCACAATGCTCTATGACCCCTGTCATCACAATGCTCCACGACACTTGTCATCACAATGATCCATGACCACATTCATCACAATGCTTCATGACCACTGTCATCACAATGCTCGATGACCCTTGTCATCACAATGCTCCATGCCGTTGTCATCAGAATGCTCCTTGGCCCCTCTAATCACAATGGTCCATGCCCTATTTATCACAATGCTCCAGAATTCTTGTCATTATAATGTTCCATGGCCGTGTCATCACAATGCCCCATGACCCCTGTAATCACAATGTTCCATGGCCCCTTTCATCCCAGTGCTCCATGATATCTTTCTTCACAATTCTAGATGACCACTGTCATCACAATGCCCCATGACACCTGTCTTCACATTTCGCCATGGCCCTTGTCATCGCAATGCTCCATGAACCGTGTCATCACAATATTCCAGGACACTTTTTGTCACAATGATCCTTGACCACATTCATCTGAATACTCCATGGCCTATGTATTCACAATTTTTCATGGCCCCTGAAATCAAATTGCTCCATGTTCCCTTTCTAACAATGCTCCATGACCACTGTCAACACAAAGTCCCATGACGCCTGTCATCACAATGCTCCATGGCCCCTTTCATCACTATGCTCCATGATCCCTGTCTTCACAATGTTCTAGAACAATTGTCATCACAATGCTCCATGACCCCTGTAATCACAATGCTCCATTCCCTTTTCATCACAGTGCTACAGAATTCTGGTCTTCACAATATTCCATAACCGTGTCATCACAATGCTCTATGACACCTGTCATCACAATGCTCCACGACACTTGTCATCACAATGATCCATGACCAAATTCATCACAATGCTTCATGACCACTGTCATCACAATGCTCGATGACCCTTGTCATCACAATGCTCCATGCCGTTGTCATCAGAATGCTCCTTGGCCCCTCTAATCACAATGGTCCATGCCCTATTTATCACAATGCTCCAGAATTCTTGTCATTATAATGTTTCATGGCCGTGTCATCACAATGCCCCATGACCCCTGTCATCACAATGTTCCATGGCCCCTGTCATCCCAGTGCTCCATGATATCTTTCTTCACAATTCTAGATGACCACTGTCATCACAATGCCCCATGACACCTGTCTTCACATTTCGCCATGGCCCTTGTCATCGCAATGCTCCATGAACCGTGTCATCACAATATTCCAGGACACTTTTTGTCACAATGATCCTTGACCACATTCATCTGAATACTCCATGGCCTATTTATTCACAATTTTTCATGGCCCCTGAAATCAAATTGCTCCATGTTCCCTTTCTAACAATGCTCCATGACCACTGTCAACACAAAGTCCCATGACGCCGGTCATCACAATGCTCCATGGGCCCTTTCATCACTATGCTCCATGATCCCTGTCTTCACAATGTTCTAGAACAATTGTCATCACAATGCTCCATGACCCCTGTAATCACAATGCTCCATTCCCTTTTCATCACAGTGCTACAGAATTCTGGTCTTCTCAATATTCCATAACCGTGTCATCACAATGCTCTATGACACCTGTCATCACAATGCTCCACGACACTTGTCATCACAATGATCCATGACCACATTCATCACAATGCTTCATGACCACTGTCATCACAATGCTCGATGACACTTGTCATCACAATGCTCTATGCCGTTGTCATCAGAATGCTCCTTGGCCCCTCTAATCACAATGGTCCATGCACTTTTTATCACAATGCTCCAGAATCCTTGTCATCATAATGTTCCATGGCTGTGTCATCACAATGCCCCATTACCCCTGTCATCACAATGCTCCATGGCCCCTCTTATCCCAGTGCTCCATGATACCTTTCTTCACAATTCTAGATGATCACTGTCATCACAAAGCCCCATGACACCTGCCTTCACATTTCGCCATGGCCCTTGTCATCGCAATGCTCCATGAACCGTGTCATCACAATATTCCAGGACACTTGTCGTCACAATGATCCTTGACCACATTCATCTGAATATTCCATGGCCTATGTATTCACAATTTTTCATGGCCCCTGAAATCAAATTGCTCCATGTTCCCTTTCTAACAATGCTCCATGACCACTGTCAACACATTGTCCCATGACGCCTGTCATCACAATGCTTCATGGCCCCTTTCATTACTATGCTCCATGATCCCTGTCATCACAATGTTCTAGAACAATTTTCATCACAATGCTCCATGACCCCTGTAATCACAATGCTCCATTCCCTATTCATCACAGTGCTACAGAATTCTGGTCATCACAATATTCCATAACCGTGTCATCACAATGCTCTATGACCCCTGTCATCACAATGCTCCACGACACTTGTCATCACAATGATCCATGACCACATTCATCACAATGCTTCATGACCACTGTCATCACATTGCTCGATGACCCTTGTCATCACAATGCTCCATGCCGTTGTCATCAGAATGCTCCTTGGCCCCTCTAATCACAATATTCCATGCCATTTTTATCACAATGCTCCAGACTTCTTGTCATCATAATGTTCCATGGCCGTGTCATCACAATGCCCCATGACCCCTGTCATCACAATGCTCCATGGCCCCTGTCACCCCAGTGCTCCATGATATCTTTCTTCACAATTCTAGTTGACCACTCTCATCACAGTGCCCCATGACCCCTGTCTTCACATTTCGCCATGGCCCTTGTCATCGCAATGCTCCATGAACCGTGTCATCACAATATTCCAGGACACTTTACGTCACAATGATCCTTGACCACATTCATCTGAATACTCCATGGCCTATGTCTTCACAATTTTTCATGGCCCCTGAAATCAAATTGCTCCATGTTCCCTTTCTAACAATGCTCCATGACCACTGTCAACACAATGTCCCATGACGCCTGTCATCACAATGCTCCATGGCCCCTTTCATCACTATGCTCCATGATCCCTGTCTACACAATGTTCTAAACAATTGTCATCACAATGCTCCATGACCCCTGTAATCACAATGCTCCATTCCCTTTTCATCACAGTGCTACAGAATTCTGGTCTTCACAATATTCCATAACCGTGTCATCACAATGCTCTATGACACCTGTCATCACAATGCTCCACGACAATTGTCATCACAATGATTCATGACCAAATTCATCACAAAGCTTCATGACCACTGTCATCAGAATGCTCGATGACCCTTGTCATCACAATGCTCCATGCCGTTGTCATCAGAATGCTCCTTGGCCCCTCTAATCACAATGGTCCATGCCCTTTTTATCACAATTCTCCAAAATTCTTGTCATCATAATGTTCCATGGCTGTGTCATCACAATGCCCCATGACACCTGTCATCACAATGCTCCATGGCCCCTGTTATCCCAGTGCTCCGTGATATCTTTCTTCACAATTCTAGATGACCACTGTCATCACAAAGCCCTATGACACCTGCCTTCACATTTCCCCATGGCCCTTGTCATCGCAATGCTCCATGAAACGTGTCATCACAATATTCCTGGACACTTGTCGTCACAATGATCCTTGACCACATACATCTGAATATTCCATGGCCTATGTATTCACAATTTTTCATGGCCCCTGAAATCAAATTGCTCCATGTTCCCTTTCTAACAATGCTCCATGACCACTGCCAACAAAAAGTCCCATGACGCCTGTCATCACAATGCTCCATGGCCCCTTTCATCACTATGCTCCATGATCCCTGTCTTCACAATGTTCTAGAACAATTGTCAACACAATGCTCCATGACCCCTGTAATCACAATGCTCCATTCCCTTTTCATCACAGTGCTACAGAATTCTGGTCTTCACAATATTCCATAACCGTGTCATCACAATGCTCTATGACACCTGTCATCACAATGCTCCACGACACTTGTCATCACAACGATTCATGACCAAATTCATCACAATGCTTCATGACCACTGTCATCAGAATGCTCGATGACCCTTGTCATCACAATGCTCCATGCCGTTGTCATCAGAATGCTCCTTGGCCCCTCTAATCACAATGGTCCATGCCCTTTTTATCACAATGCTCCAGAATTCTTGTCATCATAATGTTCCATGGCCGTGTCATCACAATGCCCCATGACCCCTGTCATCACAATGTTCCATGGCCCCTGTCATCCCAGTGCTCCATGATATCTTTCTTCACAATTCTAGATGACCACTGTCATCACAATGCCCCATGACACATGTCTTCACATTTCGCCATGGCCCTTGTCATCGCAATGCTCCATGAACCGTGTCATCACAATATTCCAGGACAATTTTTGTCACAATGATCCTTGACCACATTCATCTGAATACTCCATGGCCTATGTATTCACAATTTTTCATGGCCCCTGAAATCAAATTGCTCCATGTTCCCTTTCTAACAATGCTCCATGACCACTGTCAACACATTGTCCCATGACGCCTTTCATCACAATGCTTCATGGCCCCTTTCATCACTATGCTCCATGATCCCTGTCATCACAATGTTCTAGAACAATTTTCATCACAATGCGCCATGACCCCTGTAATCACAATGTTCCATTCCCTTTTCATCACAGTGCTACAGAATTCTGGTCATCACAATATTCCATAACCGTGTCATCACAATGCTCTATGACCCCTGTCATCACAATGCTCCACGACACTTGTCATCACAATGATCCATGACCACATTCATCACAATGCTTCATGACCACTGTCATCACAATGCTCGATGACCCTTGTCATCACAATGCTCCATGCCGTTGTCATCAGAATGCTCCTTGGCCCCTGTAATCACAATGGTCCATGCCCTATTTATAACAATGCTCCAGAATTCTTGTCATTATAATGTTCCATGGCCGTGTCATCACAATGCCCCATGACCCCTGTAATCACAATGTTCCATGGCCCCTGTCATCCCAGTGCTCCATGATATCTTTCTTCACAATTCTAGATGACCACTGTCATCACAATGCCCCATGACACCTGTCTTCACATTTCGCCATGGCCCTTGTCATCGCAATGCTCCATGAACCGTGTCATCACAATATTCCAGGACACTTTTTGTCACAATGATCCTTGACCACATTCATCTGAATACTCCATGGCCTATGTATTCACAATTTTTCATGGCCCCTGAAATCAAATTGCTCCATGTTCCCTTTCTAACAATGCTCCATGACAACTGTCAACACAAAGTCCCATGATGCCTGTCATCACAATGCTCCATGGGCCCTTTCATCACTATGCTCCATGATCCCTGTCTTCACAATGTTCTAGAACAATTGTCATCACAATGCTCCATGAGCCCTGTAATCACAATGCTCCATTCCCTTTTCATCACAGTGCTACAGAATTCTGGTCTTCTCAATATTCCATAACCGTGTCATCACAATGCTCTATGACACCTGTCATCACAATGCTCCACGACACTTGTCATCACAATGATCCATGACCACATTCATCAAAATGCTTCATGACCACTGTCATCACAATGCTCGATGACACTTGTCATCACAATGCTCTATGCCGTTGTCATCAGAATGCTCCTTGGCCCCTCTAATCACAATGGTCCATGCACTTTTTATCACAATGCTCCAGAATCCTTGTCATCATAATGTTCCATGGCTGTGTCATCACAATGCCCCATTACCCCTGTCATCACAATGCTCCATGGCCCCTCTTATCCCAGGGCTCCATGATACCTTTCTTCACAATTCTAGATGACCACTGTCATCACAAAGCCCCATGACACCTGTCTTCACATTTCGCCATGGCCCTTGTCATCGCAATGCTCCATGAACCGTGTCATCACAATATTCCAGGACACTTGTCGTCACAATGATCCTTGACCACATACATCTGAATATTCCATGGCCTATGTATTCACAATGTTTCATGGCCCCTGAAATCAAATTGCTCCATGTTCCCTTTCTAACAATGCTCCATGACCACTGTCAACACATTGTCCCATGACGCCTGTCATCACAATGCTTCATGGCCCCTTTCATCACTATGCTCCATGATCCCTGTCATCACAATGTTCTAGAACAATTTTCATCACAATGCTCCATGACCCCTGTAATCACAATACTCCATTCCCTATTCATCACAGTGCTACAGAATTCTGGTCATCACAATATTCCATAACCGTGTCATCACAATGCTCTATGACCCCTGTCATCACAATGCTCCACGACACTTGTCATCACAATGATCCATGACCACATTCATCACAATGCTTCATGACCACTGTCATCACAATGCTCGATGACCCTTGTCATCACAATGCTCCATGCCGTTGTCATCAGAATGCTCCTTGGCCCCTCTAATCACAATGGTCCATGCCCTATTTATCACAATGCTCCAGAATTCTTGTCATTATAATGTTCCATGGCCGTGTCATCACAATGCCCCATGACCCCTGTAATCACAATGTTCCATGGCCCCTTTCATCCCAGTGCTCCATGATATCTTTCTTCACAATTCTAGATGACCACTGTCATCACAATGCCCCATGACACCTGTCTTCACATTTCGCCATGGCCCTTGTCATCGCAATGCTCCATGAACCGTGTCATCACAATATTCCAGGACACTTTTTGTCACAATGATCCTTGACCACATTCATCTGAATACTCCATGGCCTATGTATTCACAATTTTTCATGGCCCCTGAAATCAAATTGCTCCATGTTCCCTTTCTAACAATGCTCCATGACCACTGTCAACACAAAGTCCCATGACGCCTGTCATCACAATGCTCCATGGCCCCTTTCATCACTATGCTCCATGATCCCTGTCTTCACAATGTTCTAGAACAATTGTCATCACAATGCTCCATGACCCCTGTAATCACAATGCTCCATTCCCTTTTCATCACAGTGCTACAGAATTCTGGTCTTCACAATATTCCATAACCGTGTCATCACAATGCTCTATGACACCTGTCATCACAATGCTCCACGACACTTGTCATCACAATGATCCATGACCAAATTCATCACAATGCTTCATGACCACTGTCATCACAATGCTCGATGACCCTTGTCATCACAATGCTCCATGCCGTTGTCATCAGAATGCTCCTTGGCCCCTCTAATCACAATGGTCCATGCCCTATTTATCACAATGCTCCAGAATTCTTGTCATTATAATGTTTCATGGCCGTGTTATCACAATGCCCCATGACCCCTGTCATCACAATGTTCCATGGCCCCTGTCATCCCAGTGCTCCATGATATCTTTCTTCACAATTCTAGATGACCACTGTCATCACAATGCCCCATGACACCTGTCTTCACATTTCGCCATGGCCCTTGTCATCGCAATGCTCCATGAACCGTGTCATCACAATATTCCAGGACACTTTTTGTCACAATGATCCTTGACCAAATTCATCTGAATACTCAATGGCCTATGTATTCACAATTTTTCATGGCCCCTGAAATCAAATTGCTCCATGTTCCCTTTCTAACAATGCTCCATGACCACTGTCAACATAAAGTCCCATGACGCCTGTCATCACAATGCTCCATGGCCCCATTCATCACTATGCTCCATGATCCCTGTCTTCACAATGTTCTAGAACAATTGTCATCACTATGCTCCATGACACCTGTAATCACAATGCTCCATTCCCTTTTCATCACAGTGCTACAGAATTCTGGTCTTCACAATATTCCATAAGCGTGTCATCACAATGCTCTATGACCCCTGTCATCACAATGCTCCACGACAATTGTCATCACAATGATCCATGACCACATTCATCACAATGCTTCATGACCACTGTCATCAAAATGCTCGATGACCCTTGTCATCACAATGCTCCATGCCGTTGTCATCAGAATGCTCCTTGGCCCCTCTAATCACAATGGTCCATGCACTTTTTATCACAATGCTCCAGAATCCTTGTCATCATAATGTTCCATGGCTGTGTCATCACAATGCCCCATTACCCCTGTCATCACAATGCTCCATGGCCCCTCTTATCCCAGTGCTCCATGATACCTTTCTTCACAATTCTAGATGACCACTGTCATCACAAAGCCCCATGACACATGCCTTCACATTTCGCCATGGCCCTTGTCATCGCAATGCTCCATGAACCGTGTCATCACAATATTCCAGGACACTTGTCGTCACAATGATCCTTGACCACATACATCTGAATATTCCATGGCCTATGTATTCACAATATTTCATGGCCCCTGAAATCAAATTGCTCCATGTTCCCTTTCTAACAATGCTCCATGACCACTGTCAACACATTGTCCCATGACGCCTGTCATCACAATGCTTCATGGCCCCTTTCATCACTATGCTCCATGATCCCTGTCATCACAATGTTCTAGAACAATTTTCATCACAATGCTCCATGACCCCTGTAATCACAATACTCCATTCCCTATTCATCACAGTGCTACAGAATTCTGGTCATCACAATATTCCATAACCGTGTCATCACAATGCTCTATGACCCCTGTCATCACAATGCTCCACGACACTTGTCATCACAATGATCCATGACCACATTCATCACAATGCTTCATGACCACTGTCATCACAATGCTCGATGACCCTTGTCATCACAATGCTCCATGCCGTTGTCATCAGAATGCTCCTTGGCCCCTCTAATCACAATGGTCCATGCCCTATTTATCACAATGCTCCAGAATTCTTGTCATTATAATGTTCCATGGCCGTGTCATCACAATGCCCCATGACCCCTGTAATCACAATGTTCCATGGCCCCTTTCATCCCAGTGCTCCATGATATCTTTCTTCACAATTCTAGATGACCACTGTCATCACAATGCCCCATGACACCTGTCTTCACATTTCGCCATGGCCCTTGTCATCGCAATGCTCCATGAACCGTGTCATCACAATATTCCAGGACACTTTTTGTCACAATGATCCTTGACCACATTCATCTGAATACTCCATGGCCTATGTATTCACAATTTTTCATGGCCCCTGAAATCAAATTGCTCCATGTTCCCTTTCTAACAATGCTCCATGACCACTGTCAACACAAAGTCCCATGACGCCTGTCATCACAATGCTCCATGGCCCCTTTCATCACTATGCTCCATGATCCCTGTCTTCACAATGTTCTAGAACAATTGTCATCACAATGCTCCATGACCCCTGTAATCACAATGCTCCATTCCCTTTTCATCACAGTGCTACAGAATTCTGGTCTTCACAATATTCCATAACCGTGTCATCACAATGCTCTATGACACCTGTCATCACAATGCTCCACGACACTTGTCATCACAATGATCCATGACCAAATTCATCACAATGCTTCATGACCACTGTCATCACAATGCTCGATGACCCTTGTCATCACAATGCTCCATGCCGTTGTCATCAGAATGCTCCTTGGCCCCTCTAATCACAATGGTCCATGCCCTATTTATCACAATGCTCCAGAATTCTTGTCATTATAATGTTTCATGGCCGTGTTATCACAATGCCCCATGACCCCTGTCATCACAATGTTCCATGGCCCCTGTCATCCCAGTGCTCCATGATATCTTTCTTCACAATTCTAGATGACCACTGTCATCACAATGCCCCATGACACCTGTCTTCACATTTCGCCATGGCCCTTGTCATCGCAATGCTCCATGAACCGTGTCATCACAATATTCCAGGACACTTTTTGTCACAATGATCCTTGACCAAATTCATCTGAATACTCAATGGCCTATGTATTCACAATTTTTCATGGCCCCTGAAATCAAATTGCTCCATGTTCCCTTTCTAACAATGCTCCATGACCACTGTCAACACAAAGTCCCATGACGCCTGTCATCACAATGCTCCATGGCCCCATTCATCACTATGCTCCATGATCCCTGTCTTCACAATGTTCTAGAACAATTGTCATCACAATGCTCCATGACACCTGTAATCACAATGCTCCATTCCCTTTTCATCACAGTGCTACAGAATTCTGGTCTTCACAATATTCCATAAGCGTGTCATCACAATGCTCTATGACCCCTGTCATCACAATGCTCCACGACAATTGTCATCACAATGATCCATGACCACATTCATCACAATGCTTCATGACCACTGTCATCAAAATGCTCGATGACCCTTGTCATCACAATGCTCCATGCCGTTGTCATCAGAATGCTCCTTGGCCCCTGTAATCACAATGGTCCATGCCCTTTTTATCACAATGCTCCAGAATCCTTGTCATCATAATGTTCCATGGCCGTGTCATCACAATGCCCCATGAACCCTGTCATCACAATGCTCCATGGCCCCTGTCACCCCAGTGCTCCATGATATCTTTCTTCACAATTCTAGATGACCACTGTCATCACAGTGCCCCATGACCCCTGTCTTCACATTTCGCCATGGCCCTTGTCATCGCAATGCTCCATGAACCGTGTCATCACAATATTCCTGGGCACTTGTCGTCACAATGATCCTTGACCACATACATCTGAATATTCCATGGCCTATGTATTCACAATTTTTCATGGCCCCTGAAATCAAATTGCTCCATGTTCCCTTTCTAACAATGCTCCATGACCACTGTCAACACATTGTCCCATGACGCCTGTCATCACAATGCTTCATGGCCCCTTTCATCACTATGCTCCATGATCCCTGTCATCACAAGGTTCTAGAACAATTTTCATCACAATGCTCCATGACCCCTGTAATCACAATGCTCCATTCCCTTTTCATCACAGTGCTACAGAATTCTGGTCATCACAATATTCCATAACCGTGTCATCACAATGCTCTATGACCCCTGTCATCACAATGCTCCACGACACTTGTCATCACAATGATCCATGACCACATTCATCAAAATGCTTCATGACCACTGTCATCACAATGCTCGATGACCCTTGTCATCACAGTGCTCCATGCCGTTGTCATCAGAATGCTCCTTGGCCCCTCTAATCACAATGGTCCATGCCCTATTTATCACAATGCTCCAGAATTCTTGTCATTATAATGTTCCATGGCCGTGTCATCACAATGCCCCTTGACCCCTGTAATCACAATGTTCCATGGCCCCTGTCATCTCAGTGCTCCATGATATCTTTCTTCACAATTCTAGATGACCACTGTCATCACAATGCTTCATGACCACTGTCATCACAATGCTCGATGACCCTTGTCATCGCAATGCTCCATGAACCGTGTCATCACAATATTCCAGGACACTTTTTGTCACAATGATCCTTGACCACATTCATCTGAATACTCCATGGCCTATGTATTCACAATTTTTCATGGCCCCTGAAATCAAATTGCTCCATGTTCCCTTTCTAACCATGCTCCATGACCACTGTCAACACAAAGTCCCATGACGCCTGTCATCACAATGCTCCATGGCCCCTTTCATCACTATGCTCCATGATCCCTGTCTTCACAATGTTCTAGAACAATTGTCATCACAATGCTCCATGACCCCTGTAATCACAATGCTCCATTCCCTTTTCATCACAGTGCTACAGAATTCTGGTCTTCACAATATTCCATAACCGTATCATCACAATGCTCTATGACACCTGTCATCACAATGCTCCACGACACTTGTCATCACAATGATCCATGACCAAATTCATCACAATGCTTCATGACCATTGTCATCACAATGCTCGAGGACCGTTGTCATCACAATGCTCCATGCCGTTGTCATCAGAATGCTCCTTGGCCCCTCCAATCACAATGGTCCATGCCCTTTTTATCACAATGCTCCAGAATTCTTGTCATCATAATGTTCCATGGCCGTGTCATCACAATGCCCCATGACCCATGTCATCACAATGCTCCATGGCCCCTGTCATCCCAGTGCTCCATGATATCTTTCTTCACAATTCTAGATGACCACTGTCATCACAATGCCCCATGACACCTGTCTTCACATTTCGCCATGGCCCTTGTCATCGCAATGCTCCATGAACCGTGTCATCACAATATTCCAGGACACTTTTTGTCACAATGATCCTTGACCACATTCATCTGAATACTCCATGGCCTATGTATTCACAATTTTTCATGGCCCCTGAAATCAAATTGCTCCATGTTCCCTTTCTAACAATGCTCCATGACCACTGTCAACACATTGTCCCATGACGCCTGTCTTCACAATTCTCCATGGCCCCTTTCATCACTATGCTCCATGATCCCTGTCTTCACAATATTCTAGAACATTTGTCATCACAATGCTCCATGACCCTTGTAATCACAATGCTCCATTCCATTTTCATCACTGTGCTACAGATTTCTGGTCTTCACAATATTCCATAACCGTGTCTTCACAGTGCTCTATGACCCCTGTCATCACAATGCTCCACGACACTTGTCATCACAATGATCCATGACCACATTCATCACAATGCTTCATGACCACTGTCATCAAAATGCTCGATGACCCTTGTCATCACAATGCTCCATGCCGTTGTCATCAGAATGCTCCTTGGCCCCTGTAATCACAATGGTCCATGCCCTTTTTATCACAATGCTCCAGACTTCTTGTCATCATAATGTTCCATGGCCGTGTCATCACAATGCCCCATGACCCCTGTCATCACAATGCTCCATGGCCCCTGTCACCCCAGTGCTCCATGATATCTTTCTTCACAATTCTAGATGACCACTGTCATCACAGTGCCCCATGACCCCTGTCTTCACATTTCGCCATGGCCCTTTTCATCGCAATGCTCCATGAACCGTGTCATCACAATATTCCAGGACACTTTTCGTCACAATGATCCTTGACCACATTCATCTGAATACTCCATGGCCTATGTCTTCACAATTTTTCATGGCCCCTGAAATCAAATTGCTCCATGTTCCCTTTCTAACAATGCTCCATGACCACTGTCAACACAATGTCCCATGACGCCTGTCATCACAATGCTCCATGGCCCCTTTCTTCACTATGCTCCATGATCCCTGTCTTCACAATGTTCTAAACAATTGTCATCACAATGCTCCATGACCCCTGTAATCACAATGCTCCATTCCCTTTTCATCACAGTGCTACAGAATTCTGGTCATCACAATATTCCATAACCGTGTCATCACAATGCTCTATGACCCCTGTCATCACAATGCTCCACGACACTTGTCATCACAATGATCCATGACCACATTCATCAAAATGCTTCATGACCACTGTCATCACAATGCTCGATGACCCTTGTCATCACAATGCTCCATGCCGTTGTCATCAGAATGCTCCTTGGCCCCTCTAATCACAATGGTCCATGCCCTATTTATCACAATGCTCCAGAATTCTTGTCATTATAATGTTCCATTGCCGTGTCATCACAATGCCCCTTGACCCCTGTAATCACAATGTTCCATGGCCCCTGTCATCTCAGTGCTCCATGATATCTTTCTTCACAATTCTAGATGACCACTGTCATCACAATGCTTCATGACCACTGTCATCACAATGCTCGATGACCCTTGTCATCGCAATGCTCCATGAACCGTGTCATCACAATATTCCAGGACACTTTTTGTCACAATGATCCTTGACCACATTCATCTGAATACTCCATGGCCTATGTATTCACAATTTTTCATGGCCCCTGAAATCAAATTGCTCCATGTTCCCTTTCTAACAATGCTCCATGACCACTGTCAACACATTGTCCCATGACGCCTGTCTTCACAATTCTCCATGGCCCCTTTCATCACTATGCTCCATGATCCCTGTCTTCACAATATTCTAGAACATTTGTCATCACAATGCACCATGACCCTTGTAATCACAATGCTCCATTCCATTTTCATCACTGTGCTACAGATTTCTGGTCTTCACAATATTCCATAACCGTGTCATCACAATGCTCTATGACCCCTGTCATCACAATCCTCGAGGACCCTTGTCATCACAATGCTCCATGCCGTTGTCATCAGAATGCTCCTTGGCCCCTGTAATCACAATGGTCCATGCCCTTTTTATCACAATGCTCCAGACTTCTTGTCATCATAATGTTCCATGGCCGTGTCATCACAATGCCCCATGACCCCTGTCATCACAATGCTCCATGGCCCCTGTCACCCCAGTGCTCCATGATATCTTTCTTCACAATTCTAGATGACCACTGTCATCACAGTGCCCCATGACCCCTGTCTTCACATTTCGCCATGGCCCTTGTCATCGCAATGCTCCATGAACCGTGTCATCACAATATTCCAGGACACATTTCGTCACAATGATCCTTGACCACATTCATCTGAATACTCCATGGCCTAAGTCTTCACAATTTTTCATGGCCCCTGAAATCAAATTGCTCCATGTTCCCTTTCTAACAAAGCTCCTTGACCACTGTCAACACAAAGTCCCATGACGCCTGTCATCACAATGCTCCATGGGCCCTTTCATCACTATGCTCCATGATCCCTGTCTTCACAATGTTCTAGAACAATTGTCATCACAAAGCTCCATGACCCCCGTAATCACAATGCTCCATTCCCTTTTCATCACAGTGCTACAGAATTCTGGTCATCACAATATTCCATAACCGTGTCATCACAATGTTCTATGACCCCTGTCATCACAATGCTCCACGACACTTGTCATCACAATGATCCATAACCACATTCATCACAATGCTTCATGACCACTGTCATCACAATGCTCGATGACCCTTGTCATCACAATGCTCCATGCCGTTGTCATCAGAATGTTCCTTGGCCCCTCTAATCACAATGGTCCATGCCCTTTTTATCACAATGCTCCAGAATTCTTGTCATCATAATGTTCCATGGCCGTGTCATCACAATGCCCCATGACCCCTGTCATCACAATATTCAATGTCCCCTGTCATCCCAGTGCTCCATGATATCTTTCTTCACAATTCTAGATGACCACTGTCATCACAATGCCCCATGACACCTGTCTTCACATTTCGCCATGGCCCTTGTCATCGCAATGCTCCATGAACCGTGTCATCACAATATTCCAGGACACTTTTTGTCACAATGATCCTTGACCACATTCATCTGAATACTCCATGGCCTATGTATTCACAATTTTTCATGGCCCCTGAAATCAAATTGCTCCATGTTCCCTTTCTAACAATGCTCCATGACCACTGTCAACACATTGTCCCATGACGCCTGTCATCACAATGCTTCATGGCCCCTTTCATCACTATGCTCCATGATCCCTGTCATCACAATGTTGTAGAACAATTTTCATCACAATGTGCCATGACCCCTGTAATCACAATGTTCCATTCCCTTTTCATCACAGTGCTACAGAATTCTTGTCATCACAATATTCCATAACCGTGTCATCACAATGCTCTATGACCCCTGTCATCACAATGCTCCACTACACTTGTCATCACAATGATCCATGACCACATTCATCACAATGCTTCATGACCACTGTCATCACAATGCTCGAAGACCATTGTCATCACAATGCTCCATGCCGTTGTCCTCAGAATGCTCCTTGGCCCCTCTAATCACAATGGTCCATGCCCTATTTATCACAATGCTCCAGAATTCTTGTCATTATAATGTTCCATGGCCGTGTCATCACAATGCCCCATGACCCCTGTAATCACAATGTTCCATGGCCCCTGTCATCCCAGTGCTCCATGATATCTTTCTTCACAATTCTAGATGACCACTGTCATCACAATGCCCCATGACACCTGTCTTCACATTTCGCCATGGCCCTTGTCATCGCAATGCTCCATGAACCGTGTCATCACAATATTCCAGGACACTTTTTGTCACAATGATCCTTGACCACATTCATCTGAATACTCCATGGCCTATTTATTTACAATTTTTCATGGCCCCTGAAATCAAATTGCTCCATGTTCCCTTTCTAACAATGCTCCATGACCACTGTCAACACAAAGTCCCATGACGCCTGTCATCACAATGCTCCATGGGCCCTTTCATCACTATGCTCCATGATCCCTGTCTTCACAATGTTCTAGAACAATTGTCATCACAATGCTCCATGACCCCTGTAATCACAATGCTCCATTCCCTTTTCATCACAGTGCTACAGAATTCTGGTCTTCTCAATATTCCATAACCGTGTCATCACAATGCTCTATTACACCTGTCATCACAATGCTCCACGACACTTGTCATCACAATGATCCATGACCACATTCATCACAATGCTTCTTGACCACTGTCATCACAATGCTCGATGACACTTGTCATCACAATGCTCTATGCCGTTGTCATCAGAATGCTCCTTGGCCCCTCTAATCACAATGGTCCATGCCCTTTTTATCACAATGCTCCAGAATCCTTGTCATCATAATGTTCCATGGCTGTGTCATCACAATGCCCCATTACCCCTTTCATCACAATGCTCCATGGCCCCTCTTATCCCAGTGCTCCATGATACCTTTCTTCACAATTCTAGATGACCACTGTCATCACAAAGCCCCATGACACCTGCCTTCACATTTCGCCATGGCCCTTGTCATCGCAATGCTCCATGAACCGTGTCATCACAATATTCCAGGACACTTGTCGTAACAATGATCCTTGACCACATACATCTGAATATTCCATGGCCTATGTATTCACAATTTTTCATGGCCCCTGAAATCAAATTGCTCCATGTTCCCTTTCTAACAATGCTCCATGACCACTGTCAACACATTGTCCCATGACGCCTGTCATCACAATGCTTCATGGCCCCTTTCATCACTATGCTCCATGATCCCTGTCATCACAATGTTCTAGAACAATTTTCATCACAATGCTCCATGACCCCTGTAATCACAATGCTCCATTCCCTATTCATCACAGTGCTACAGAATTCTGGTCATCACAATATTCCATAACCGTGTCATCACAATGCTCTATGACCCCTGTCATCACAATGCTCCACGACACTTGTCATCACAATGATCCATGACCACATTCATCACAATGCTTCATGACCACTGTCATCACAATGCTCGATGACCCTTGTCATCACAATGCTCCATGCCGTTGTCATCAGAATGCTCCTTGGCCCCTCTAATCACAATGGTCCATGCCCTATTTATCACAATGCTCCAGAATTCTTGTCATTATATTGTTCCATGGCCGTGTCATCACAATGCCCCATGACCCCTGTAATCACAATGTTCCATGGCCCCTGTCATCCCAGTGCTCCATGATATCTTTCTTCACAATTCTAGATGACCACTGTCATCACAATGCCCCATGACACCTGTCTTCACATTTCGCCATGGCCCTTGTCATCGCAATGCTCCATGAACCGTGTCATCACAATATTCCAGGACACTTTTTGTCACAATGATCCTTTACCACATTCATCTGAATACTCCATGGCCTATGTATTCACAATTTTTCATGGCCCCTGAAATCAAATTGCTCCATGTTCCCTTTCTAACGATGCTCCATGACCACTGTCAACACATTGTCCCATGCCGCCTGTCTTCACAATTCTCCATGGCCCCTTTCATCACTATGCTCCATGATCCCTGTCTTCACAATATTCTAGAACATTTGTCATCACAATGCTCCATGACCCATGTAATCACAATGCTCCATTCCATTTTCATCACTGTGCTACAGATTTCTGGTCTTCACAATATTCCATAACCGTGTCATCACAATGCTCTCTGACCCCTGTCATCACAATGCTCCACGACACTTGTCATCACAATGATCCATGACCACATTCATCACAATGCTTCATGACCACTGTCATCAAAATGCTCGATGACCCTTGCCATCACAATGCTCCATGCCGTTGTCATCAGAATGCTCCTTGGCCCCTGTAATCACAATGGTCCATGCCCTTTTTATCACAATGCTCCAGACTTCTTGTCATCATAATGTTCCATGGCCGTGTCATCACAATGCCCCATGACCCCTGTCATCACAATGTTCCATGGCCCCTGTCACCCCAGTGCTCCATGATATCTTTCTTCAGAATTCTAGATGACCACTGTCATCACAGTGCCCCATGACCCCTGTCTTCACATTTCGCCATGGCCCTTGTCATCGCAATGCTCCATGAACCGTGTCATCACAATATTCCAGGACACTTTTCGTCACAATGATCCTTGACCACATTCATCTGAATACTCCATGGCCTATGTCTTCACAATTTTTCATGGCCCCTGAAATCAAATTGCTCCATGTTCCCTTTCTAACAATGCTCCATGACCACTGTCAACACAATGTCCCATGACGCCTGTCATCACAATGCTCCATGGCCCCTTTCATCACTATGCTCCATGATCCCTGTCTTCACAATGTTCTAAACAATTGTCATCACAATGCTCCATGACCCCTGTAATCACAATGCTCCATTCCCTTTTCATCACAGTGCTCCAGAATTCTTGTCATTATAATGTTCCATGGCCGTGTCATCACAATGCCCCATGACCCCTGTAATCACAATGTTCCATGGCCCCTGTCATCCCAGTGCTCCATGATATCTTTCTTCACAATTCTAGATGACCACTGTCATCACAATGCCCCATGACACCTGTCTTCACATTTCGCCATGGCCCTTGTCATCGCAATGCTCCATGAACCGTGTCATCACAATATTCCAGGACATTTTTGTCACAATGATCCTTGACCACATTCATCTGAATACTCCATGGCCTATTTATTCACAATTTTTCATGGCCCCTGAAATCAAATTGCTCCATGTTCCCTTTCTAACAATGCTCCATGACCACTGTCAACACAAAGTCCCATGACGCCTGTCATCACAATGCTCCATGGCCCCTTTCATCACTATGCTCCATGATCCCTGTCTTCACAATGTTCTAGAACAATTGTCATCACAATGCTCCATGACCCCTGTAATCACAATGATCCATTCCCTTTTCATCACAGTGCTACAGAATTCTGGTCATCACAATATTCCATAACCGTGTCATCACAATGCTCTATGACCCCTGTCATCACAATGCTCCACGACACTTGTCATCACAATGATCCATGACCACATTCATCAAAATGCTTCATGACCACTGTCATCACAATGCTCGATGACCCTTGTCATCACAATGCTCCATGCCGTTGTCATCAGAATGCTCCTTGGCCCCTCTAATCACAATGGTCCATGCCCTATTTATCACAATGCTCCAGAATTCTTGTCATTATAATGTTCCATTGCCGTGTCATCACAATGCCCCTTGACCCCTGTAATCACAATGTTCCATGGCCCCTGTCATCTCAGTGCTCCATGATATCTTTCTTCACAATTCTAGATGACCACTGTCATCACAATGCTTCATGACCACTGTCATCACAATGCTCGATGACCCTTGTCATCGCAATGCTCCATGAACCGTGTCATCACAATATTCCAGGACACTTTTTGTCACAATGATCCTTGACCACATTCATCTGAATACTCCATGGCCTATGTATTCACAATTTTTCATGGCCCCTGAAATCAAATTGCTCCATGTTCCCTTTCTAACAATGCTCCATGACCACTGTCAACACATTGTCCCATGACGCCTGTCTTCACAATTCTCCATGGCCCCTTTCATCACTATGCTCCATGATCCCTGTCTTCACAATATTCTAGAACATTTGTCATCACAATGCACCATGACCCTTGTAATCACAATGCTCCATTCCATTTTCATCACTGTGCTACAGATTTCTGGTCTTCACAATATTCCATAACCGTGTCATCACAATGCTCTATGACCCCTGTCATCACAATCCTCGAGGACCCTTGTCATCACAATGCTCCATGCCGTTGTCATCAGAATGCTCCTTGGCCCCTGTAATCACAATGGTCCATGCCCTTTTTATCACAATGCTCCAGACTTCTTGTCATCATAATGTTCCATGGCCGTGTCATCACAATGCCCCATGACCCCTGTCATCACAATGCTCCATGGCCCCTGTCACCCCAGTGCTCCATGATATCTTTCTTCACAATTCTAGATGACCACTGTCATCACAGTGCCCCATGACCCCTGTCTTCACATTTCGCCATGGCCCTTGTCATCGCAATGCTCCATGAACCGTGTCATCACAATATTCCAGGACACATTTCGTCACAATGATCCTTGACCACATTCATCTGAATACTCCATGGCCTAAGTCTTCACAATTTTTCATGGCCCCTGAAATCAAATTGCTCCATGTTCCCTTTCTAACAAAGCTCCATGACCACTGTCAACACAAAGTCCCATGACGCCTGTCATCACAATGCTCCATGGGCCCTTTCATCACTATGCTCCATGATCCCTGTCTTCACAATGTTCTAGAACAATTGTCATCACAAAGCTCCATGACCCCCGTAATCACAATGCTCCATTCCCTTTTCATCACAGTGCTACAGAATTCTGGTCATCACAATATTCCATAACCGTGTCATCACAATGTTCTATGACCCCTGTCATCACAATGCTCCACGACACTTGTCATCACAATGATCCATAACCACATTCATCACAATGCTTCATGACCACTGTCATCACAATGCTCGATGACCCTTGTCATCACAATGCTCCATGCCGTTGTCATCAGAATGTTCCTTGGCCCCTCTAATCACAATGGTCCATGCCCTTTTTATCACAATGCTCCAGAATTCTTGTCATCATAATGTTCCATGGCCGTGTCATCACAATGCCCCATGACCCCTGTCATCACAATATTCAATGTCCCCTGTCATCCCAGTGCTCCATGATATCTTTCTTCACAATTCTAGATGACCACTGTCATCACAATGCCCCATGACACCTGTCTTCACATTTCGCCATGGCCCTTGTCATCGCAATGCTCCATGAACCGTGTCATCACAATATTCCAGGACACTTTTTGTCACAATGATCCTTGACCACATTCATCTGAATACTCCATGGCCTATGTATTCACAATTTTTCATGGCCCCTGAAATCAAATTGCTCCATGTTCCCTTTCTAACAATGCTCCATGACCACTGTCAACACATTGTCCCATGACGCCTGTCATCACAATGCTTCATGGCCCCTTTCATCACTATGCTCCATGATCCCTGTCATCACAATGTTGTAGAACAATTTTCATCACAATGTGCCATGACCCCTGTAATCACAATGTTCCATTCCCTTTTCATCACAGTGCTACAGAATTCTTGTCATCACAATATTCCATAACCGTGTCATCACAATGCTCTATGACCCCTGTCATCACAATGCTCCACTACACTTGTCATCACAATGATCCATGACCACATTCATCACAATGCTTCATGACCACTGTCATCACAATGCTCGAAGACCATTGTCATCACAATGCTCCATGCCGTTGTCCTCAGAATGCTCCTTGGCCCCTCTAATCACAATGGTCCATGCCCTATTTATCACAATGCTCCAGAATTCTTGTCATTATAATGTTCCATGGCCGTGTCATCACAATGCCCCATGACCCCTGTAATCACAATGTTCCATGGCCCCTGTCATCCCAGTGCTCCATGATATCTTTCTTCACAATTCTAGATGACCACTGTCATCACAATGCCCCATGACACCTGTCTTCACATTTCGCCATGGCCCTTGTCATCGCAATGCTCCATGAACCGTGTCATCACAATATTCCAGGACACTTTTTGTCACAATGATCCTTGACCACATTCATCTGAATACTCCATGGCCTATTTATTTACAATTTTTCATGGCCCCTGAAATCAAATTGCTCCATGTTCCCTTTCTAACAATGCTCCATGACCACTGTCAACACAAAGTCCCATGACGCCTGTCATCACAATGCTCCATGGGCCCTTTCATCACTATGCTCCATGATCCCTGTCTTCACAATGTTCTAGAACAATTGTCATCACAATGCTCCATGACCCCTGTAATCACAATGCTCCATTCCCTTTTCATCACAGTGCTACAGAATTCTGGTCTTCTCAATATTCCATAACCGTGTCATCACAATGCTCTATTACACCTGTCATCACAATGCTCCACGACACTTGTCATCACAATGATCCATGACCACATTCATCACAATGCTTCTTGACCACTGTCATCACAATGCTCGATGACACTTGTCATCACAATGCTCTATGCCGTTGTCATCAGAATGCTCCTTGGCCCCTCTAATCACAATGGTCCATGCCCTTTTTATCACAATGCTCCAGAATCCTTGTCATCATAATGTTCCATGGCTGTGTCATCACAATGCCCCATTACCCCTTTCATCACAATGCTCCATGGCCCCTCTTATCCCAGTGCTCCATGATACCTTTCTTCACAATTCTAGATGACCACTGTCATCACAAAGCCCCATGACACCTGCCTTCACATTTCGCCATGGCCCTTGTCATCGCAATGCTCCATGAACCGTGTCATCACAATATTCCAGGACACTTGTCGTAACAATGATCCTTGACCACATACATCTGAATATTCCATGGCCTATGTATTCACAATTTTTCATGGCCCCTGAAATCAAATTGCTCCATGTTCCCTTTCTAACAATGCTCCATGACCACTGTCAACACATTGTCCCATGACGCCTGTCATCACAATGCTTCATGGCCCCTTTCATCACTATGCTCCATGATCCCTGTCATCACAATGTTCTAGAACAATTTTCATCACAATGCTCCATGACCCCTGTAATCACAATGCTCCATTCCCTATTCATCACAGTGCTACAGAATTCTGGTCATCACAATATTCCATAACCGTGTCATCACAATGCTCTATGACCCCTGTCATCACAATGCTCCACGACACTTGTCATCACAATGATCCATGACCACATTCATCACAATGCTTCATGACCACTGTCATCACAATGCTCGATGACCCTTGTCATCACAATGCTCCATGCCGTTGTCATCAGAATGCTCCTTGGCCCCTCTAATCACAATGGTCCATGCCCTATTTATCACAATGCTCCAGAATTCTTGTCATTATATTGTTCCATGGCCGTGTCATCACAATGCCCCATGACCCCTGTAATCACAATGTTCCATGGCCCCTGTCATCCCAGTGCTCCATGATATCTTTCTTCACAATTCTAGATGACCACTGTCATCACAATGCCCCATGACACCTGTCTTCACATTTCGCCATGGCCCTTGTCATCGCAATGCTCCATGAACCGTGTCATCACAATATTCCAGGACACTTTTTGTCACAATGATCCTTTACCACATTCATCTGAATACTCCATGGCCTATGTATTCACAATTTTTCATGGCCCCTGAAATCAAATTGCTCCATGTTCCCTTTCTAACGATGCTCCATGACCACTGTCAACACATTGTCCCATGCCGCCTGTCTTCACAATTCTCCATGGCCCCTTTCATCACTATGCTCCATGATTCCTGTCTTCACAATATTCTAGAACATTTGTCATCACAATGCTCCATGACCCATGTAATCACAATGCTCCATTCCATTTTCATCACTGTGCTACAGATTTCTGGTCTTCACAATATTCCATAACCGTGTCATCACAATGCTCTCTGACCCCTGTCATCACAATGCTCCACGACACTTGTCATCACAATGATCCATGACCACATTCATCACAATGCTTCATGACCACTGTCATCAAAATGCTCGATGACCCTTGCCATCACAATGCTCCATGCCGTTGTCATCAGAATGCTCCTTGGCCCCTGTAATCACAATGGTCCATGCCCTTTTTATCACAATGCTCCAGACTTCTTGTCATCATAATGTTCCATGGCCGTGTCATCACAATGCCCCATGACCCCTGTCATCACAATGTTCCATGGCCCCTGTCACCCCAGTGCTCCATGATATCTTTCTTCAGAATTCTAGATGACCACTGTCATCACAGTGCCCCATGACCCCTGTCTTCACATTTCGCCATGGCCCTTGTCATCGCAATGCTCCATGAACCGTGTCATCACAATATTCCAGGACACTTTTCGTCACAATGATCCTTGACCACATTCATCTGAATACTCCATGGCCTATGTCTTCACAATTTTTCATGGCCCCTGAAATCAAATTGCTCCATGTTCCCTTTCTAACAATGCTCCATGACCACTGTCAACACAATGTCCCATGACGCCTGTCATCACAATGCTCCATGGCCCCTTTCATCACTATGCTCCATGATCCCTGTCTTCACAATGTTCTAAACAATTGTCATCACAATGCTCCATGACCCCTGTAATCACAATGCTCCATTCCCTTTTCATCACAGTGCTCCAGAATTCTTGTCATTATAATGTTCCATGGCCGTGTCATCACAATGCCCCATGACCCCTGTAATCACAATGTTCCATGGCCCCTGTCATCCCAGTGCTCCATGATATCTTTCTTCACAATTCTAGATGACCACTGTCATCACAATGCCCCATGACACCTGTCTTCACATTTCGCCATGGCCCTTGTCATCGCAATGCTCCATGAACCGTGTCATCACAATATTCCAGGACATTTTTGTCACAATGATCCTTGACCACATTCATCTGAATACTCCATGGCCTATTTATTCACAATTTTTCATGGCCCCTGAAATCAAATTGCTCCATGTTCCCTTTCTAACAATGCTCCATGACCACTGTCAACACAAAGTCCCATGACGCCTGTCATCACAATGCTCCATGGGCCCTTTCATCACTATGCTCCATGATCCCTGTCTTCACAATGTTCTAGAACAATTGTCATCACAATGCTCCATGACCCCTGTAATCACAATGCTCCATTCCCTTTTCATCACAGTGCTACAGAATTCTGGTCTTCTCAATATTCCATAACCGTGTCATCACAATGCTCTATGACACCTGTCATCACAATGCTCCACGACACTTGTCATCACAATGATCCATGACCACATTCATCACAATGCTTCATGACCACTGTCATCACAATGCTCGATGACACTTGTCATCACAATGCTCTATGCCGTTGTCATCAGAATGCTCCTTGGCCCCTCTAATCACAATGGTCCATGCCCTTTTTATCACAATGCTCCAGAATCCTTGTCATCATAATGTTCCATGGCTGTGTCATCACAATGCCCCATTACCCCTGTCATCACAATGCTCCATGGCCCCTCTTATCCCAGTGCTCCATGATACATTTCTTCACAATTCTAGATGACCACTGTCATCACAATGCCCCATGACACCTGCCTTCACATTTCGCCATGGCCCTTGTCATCGCAATGCTCCATGAACCGTGTCATCACAATATTCCAGGACACTTGTCGTCACAATGATCCTTGACCACATACATCTGAATATTCCATGGCCTATGTATTCACAATTTTTCATGGCCCCTGAAATCAAATTGCTCCATGTTCCCTTTCTAACAATGCTCCATGACCACTGTCAACACATTGTCCCATGACGCCTGTCATCACAATGCTTCATGGCCCCTTTCATCACTATGCTCCATGATCCCTGTCATCACAATGTTCTAGAACAATTTTCATCACAATGCTCCATGACCCCTGTAATCACAATGCTCCATTCCCTATTCATCACAGTGCTACAGAATTCTGGTCATCACAATATTCCATAACAGTGTCATCACAATGCTCTATGACCCCTGTCATCACAATGCTCCACGACACTTGTCATCACAATGATCCATGACCACATTCATCACAATGCTTCATGACCACTGTCATCACAATGCTCGATGACCCTTGTCATCACAATGCTCCATGCCGTTGTCATCAGAATGCTCCTTGGCCCCTCTAATCACAATGGTCCATGCCCTTTTTATCACAATGCTCCAGACTTCTTGTCATCATAATGTTCCATGGCCGTGTCATCACAATGCCCCATGACCCCTGTCATCACAATGCTCCATGGCCCCTGTCACCCCAGTGCTCCATGATATCTTTCTTCACAATTCTAGATGACCACTGTCATCACAGTGCCCCATGACCCCTGTCTTCACATTTCGCCATGGCCCTTGTCATCGCAATGCTCCATGAACCGTGTCATCACAATATTCCAGGACACTTTTCGTCACAATGATCCTTGACCACATTCATCTGAATACTCCATGGCCTATGTCTTCACAATTTTTCATGGCCCCTGAAATCAAATTGCTCCATGTTCCCTTTCTAACAATGCTCCTTGACCACTGTCAACACAATGTCCCATGAAGCCTGTCATCACAATGCTCCATGGCCCCTTTCATCACTATGCTCCATGATCCCTGTCTTCACAATGTTCTAAACAATTGTCATCACAATGCTCCATGACCCCTGTAATCACAATGCTCCATTCCCTTTTCATCACAGTGCTACAGAATTCTGGTCTTCACAATATTCCATAACCGTGTCATCAAAATGCTCTATGACACCTGTCATCACAATGCTCCACGACACTTGTCATCACAATGATTCATGACCAAATTCATCACAATGCTTCATGACCACTGTCATCAGAATGCTCGATGACCCTTGTCATCACAATGCTCCATGCCGTTGTCATCAGAATGCTCCTTGGCCCCTCTAATCACAATGGTCCATGCCCTTTTTATCACAATGCTCCAAAATTCTTGTCATCATAATGTTCCATGGCTGTGTCATCACAATGCCCCATGACACCTGTAATCACAATGCTCCATGGCCCCTGTTATCCCAGTGCTCCGTGATATCTTTCTTCACAATTCTAGATGACCACTGTCATCACAAAGCCCTATGACACCTGCCTTCACATTTCCCCATGGCCCTTGTCATCGCAATGCTCCATGAACCGTGTCATCACAATATTCCAGGACACTTGTCGTCACAATGATCCTTGACCACATACATCTGAATATTCCATGGCCTATGTATTCACAATTTTTCATGGCCCCTGAAATCAAATTGCTCCATGTTCCCTTTCTAACAATGCTCCATGACCACTGTCAACACAAAGTCCCATGACGCCTGTCATCACAATGCTCCATGGCCCCTTTCATCACTATGCTCCATGATCCCTGTCTTCACAATGTTCTAGAACAATTGTCAACACAATGCTCCATGACCCCTGTAATCACAATGCTCCATTCCCTTTTCATCACAGTGCTACAGAATTCTGGTCTTCACAATATTCCATAACCGTGTCATCACAATGCTCTATGACACCTGTCATCACAATGCTCCACGACACTTGTCATCACAATGATCCATGACCAAATTCATCACAATGCTTCATGACCATTGTCATCACAATGCTCGAGGACCGTTGTCATCACAATGCTCCATGCCGTTGTCATCAGAATGCTCCTTGGCCCCTCCAATCACAATGGTCCATGCCCTTTTTATCACAATGCTCCAGAATTCTTGTCATCATAGTGTTCCATGGCCGTGTCATCACAATGCCCCATGACCCCTGTCATCACAATGCTCCATGGCCCCTGTCATCCCAGTGCTCCATGATATCTTTCTTCACAATTCTAGATGACCACTGTCATCACAATGCCCCATGACACCTGTCTTCACATTTCGCCATGGCCCTTGTCATCGCAATGCTCCATGAACCGTGTCATCACAATATTCCAGGACACTTTTTGTCACAATGATCCTTGACCACATTCATCTGAATACTCCATGGCCTATGTATTCACAATTTTTCATGGCCCCTGAAATCAAATTGCTCCATGTTCCCTTTCTAACAATGCTCCATGACCACTGTCAACACATTGTCCCATGACGCCTGTCTTCACAATTCTCCATGGCCCCTTTCATCACTATGCTCCATGATCCCTGTCTTCACAATATTCTAGAACATTTGTCATCACAATGCACCATGACCCTTGTAATCACAATGCTCCATTCCATTTTCATCACTGTGCTACAGATTTCTGGTCTTCACAATATTCCATAACCGTGTCATCACAATGCTCTATGACCCCTGTCATCACAATCCTCGAGGACCCTTGTCATCACAATGCTCCATGCCGTTGTCATCAGAATGCTCCTTGGCCCCTGTAATCACAATGGTCCATGCCCTTTTTATCACAATGCTCCAGACTTCTTGTCATCATAATGTTCCATGGCCGTGTCATCACAATGCCCCATGACCCCTGTCATCACAATGCTCCATGGCCCCTGTCACCCCAGTGCTCCATGATATCTTTCTTCACAATTCTAGATGACCACTGTCATCACAGTGCCCCATGACCCCTGTCTTCACATTTCGCCATGGCCCTTGTCATCGCAATGCTCCATGAACCGTGTCATCACAATATTCCAGGACACATTTCGTCACAATGATCCTTGACCACATTCATCTGAATACTCCATGGCCTATGTCTTCACAATTTTTCATGGCCCCTGAAATCAAATTGCTCCATGTTCCCTTTCTAACAAAGCTCCATGACCACTGTCAACACAAAGTCCCATGACGCCTGTCATCACAATGCTCCATGGGCCCTTTCATCACTATGCTCCATGATCCCTGTCTTCACAATGTTCTAGAACAATTGTCATCACAATGCTCCATGACCCCTGTAATCACAATGCTCCATTCCCTTTTCATCACAGTGCTACAGAATTCTGGTCTTCTCAATATTCCATAACCGTGTCATCACAATGCTCTATGACCCCTGTCATCACAATGCTCCACGACACGTGTCATCACAATGATCCATGACCAGATTCATGACAATGCTTCATGACCACTGTCATCACAATGCTCCATGCCGTTGTCATCAGAATGTTCCTTGGCCCCTCTAATCACAACGGTCCAAGCCCTTTTTATCACAATGCTCCAAAATTCTTGTCATCATAATGTTCCATGGCTGTGTCATCACAATGTCCCATGACACCAGTCATCACAATGCTCCATGGCCCCTGTTATCCCAGTGCTCCATGATATCTTTCTTCACAATTCTAGATGACCACTGTCATCACAAAGCCCCATGACACCTGCCTTCACATTTCGCCATGGCCCTTGTCATCGCAATGCTCCATGAACCGTGTCATCACAATATTCCTGGACACTTGTCGTCACAATGATCCTTGACCACATACATCTGAATATTCCATGGCCTATGTATTCACAATTTTTCATGGCCCCTGAAATCAAATTGCTCCATGTTCCCTTTCTAACAATGCTCCATGACCACTGTCAACACAAAGTCCCATGACGCCTGTCATCACAATGCTCCATGGCCCCTTTCATCACTATGCTCCATGATCCCTGTCTTCACAATGTTCTAGAACAATTGTCATCACAATGCTCCATGACCCCTGTAATCACAATGCTCCATTCCCTTTTCATCACAGTGCTACAGAATTCTGGTCTTCACAATATTCCATAACCGTGTCATCACAATGCTCTATGACACCTGTCATCACAATGCTCCACGACACTTGTCATCACAATGATCCATGACCAAATTCATCACAATGCTTCATGACCACTGTCATCACAATGCTCGATGACCCTTGTCATCACATTGCTCCATGCCGTTGTCATCAGAATGCTCCTTGGCCCCTCTAATCACAATGGTCCATGCCCTTTTTATCACAATGCTCCAGAATTCTTGTCATCATAATGTTCCATGGCCGTGTCATCACAATGCCCCATGACCCCTGTCATCACAATGTTCCATGGCCCCTGTCATCCCAGTGCTCCATGATATCTTTCTTCACAATTCTAGATGACCTCTGTCATCACAATGCCCCATGACACCTGTCTTCACATTTCGCCATGGCCCTTGTCATCGCAATGCTCCATGAACCGTGTCATCACAATATTCCAGGACACTTTTTGTCACAATGATCCTTGACCACATTCATCTGAATACTCCATGGCCTATGTATTCACAATTTTTCATGGCCCCTGAAATCAAATTGCTCCATGTTCCCTTTCTAACAATGCTCCATGACCACTGTCAACACATTGTCCCATGACGCCTGTCATCACAATGCTTCATGGCCCCTTTCATCACTATGCTCCATGATCCCTGTCATCACAATGTTCTAGAACAATTTTCATCACAATGCGCCATGACCCCTGTAATCACAATGTTCCATTCCCTTTTCATCACAGTGCTACAGAATTCTTGTCATCACAATATTCCATAACCGTGTCATCACAATGCTCTATGACCCCTGTCATCACAATGCTCCACGACACTTGTCATCACAATGATCCATGACCACATTCATCACAATGCTTCATGACCACTGTCATCACAATGCTCGATGACACTTGTCATCACAATGCTCCATGCCGTTGTCATCAGAATGCTCCTTGGCCCCTCTAATCACAATGGTCCATGCCCTATTTATCACAATGCTCCAGAATTCTTGTCATTATAATGTTCCATGGCCGTGTCATCACAATGCCCCATGACCCCTGTAATCACAATGTTCCATGGCCCCTGTCATCCCAGTGCTCCATGATATCTTTCTTCACAATTCTAGATGACCACTGTCATCACAAAGCCCTATGACACCTGCCTTCACATTTCCCCATGGCCCTTGTCATTGCAATGCTCCATGAAACGTGTCATCACAATATTCCTGGACACTTGTCGTCACAATGATCCTTGACCACATACATCTGAATATTCCATGGCCTATGTATTCACAATTTTTCATGGCCCCTGAAATCACATTGTTCCATGTTCCCTTTCTAACAATGCTCCATGACCACTGTCAACACAAAGTCCCATGACGCCTGTCAACACAATGCTCCATGGGCCCTTTCATCACTATGCTCCATGATCCCTGTCTTCACAATGTTCTAGAACAATTGTCATCACAATGCTCCATGACCCCTGTAATCACAATGCTCCATTCCGTTTTCATCACAGTGCTACAGAATTCTGGTCTCCTCAATATTCCATAACCGTGTCATCACAATGCTCTATGACACCTGTCATCACAATGCTCCACGACACTTGTCATCACAATGATCCATGACCACATTCATCACAATGCTTCATGACCACTGTCATCACAATGCTCGATGACCCTTGTCATCACAATGCTCCATGCCGTTGTCATCAGAATGCTCCTTGGCCCCTCTAATCACAATGGTCCATGCCCTTTTTATCACAATGCTCCAGACTTCTTGTCATCATAATGTTCCATGGCCGTGTCATCACAATGCCCCATGACCCCTGTCATCACAATGCTCCATGGCCCCTGTCACCCCAGTGCTCCATGATATCTTTCTTCACAATTCTAGATGACCACTGTCATCACAGTGCCCCATGACCCCTGTCTTCACATTTCGCCATGGCCCTTGTCATCGCAATGCTCCATGAACCGTGTCATCACAATATTCCAGGACACTTTTCGTCACAATGATCCTTGACCACATTCATCTGAATACTCCATGGCCTATGTCTTCACAATTTTTCATGGCCCCTGAAATCAAATTGCTCCATGTTCCCTTTCTAACAATGCTCCATGACCACTGTCAACACAATGTCCCATGACGCCTGTCATCACAATGCTCCATGGCCCCTTTCATCACTATGCTCCATGATCCCTGTCTTCACAATGTTCTAAACAATTGTCATCACAATGCTCCATGACCCCTGTAATCACAATGCTCCATTCCCTTTTCATCACAGTGCTACAGAATTCTGGTCTTCACAATATTCCATAACCGTGTCATCACAATGCTCTATGACACCTGTCATCACAATGCTCCACGACACTTGTCATCACAATGATCCATGACCACATTCATCACAATGCTTCATGACCACTTTCATCACAATGCTCGATGACACTTGTCATCAGAATGCTCTATGCCATTGTCATCAGAATGCTCCTTGGCCCCTCTAATCACAATGGTCCATGCCCTTTTTATCACAATGCTCCAGAATCCTTGTCATCATAATGTTCCATGGCTGTGTCATCACAATGCCCCATTACCCCTGTCATCACAATGCTCCATGGCCCCTCTTATCCCAGTGCTCCATGATACCTTTCTTCACAATTCTAGATGACCACTGTCATCACAAAGCCCCATGACACCTGCCTTCACATTTCGCCATGGCCCTTGTCATCGCAATGCTCCATGAACCGTGTCATCACAATATTCCAGGACACTTGTCGTCACAATGATCCTTGACCACATACATCTGAATATTCCATGGCCTATGTATTCACAATTTTTCATGGCCCCTGAAATCAAATTGCTCCATGTTCCCTTTCTAACAATGCTCCATGACCACTGTCAACACATTGTCCCATGACGCCTGTCATCACAATGCTTCATGGCCCCTTTCATCACTATGCTCCATGATCCCTGTCATCACAATGTTCTAGAACAATTTTCATCACAATGCTCCATGACCCCTGTAATCACAATGCTCCATTCCCTATTCATCACAGTGCTACAGAATTCTGGTCATCACAATATTCCATAACCGTGTCATCACAATGCTCTATGACCCCTGTCATCACAATGCTCCACGACACTTGTCATCACAATGATCCATGACCACATTCATCACAATGCTTCATGACCACTGTCATCACAATGCTCGATGACACTTGTCATCACAATGCTCCATGCCGTTGTCATCAGAATGCTCCTTGGCCCCTCTAATCACAATGGTCCATGCCCTTTTTATCACAATGCTCCAGACTTTTGTCATCATAATGTTCCATGGCCGTGTCATCACAATGCCCCATGACCCCTGTCATCACAATGCTCCATGGCCCCTGTCACCCCAGTGCTCCATGATATCTTTCTTCACAATTCTAGATGACCACTGTCATCACAGTGCCCCATGACCCCTGTCTTCACATTTCGCCATGGCCCTTGTCATCGCAATGCTCCATGAACCGTGTCATCACAATATTCCAGGACACTTTACGTCACAATGATCCTTGACCACATTCATCTGAATACTCCATGGCCTATGTCTTCACAATTTTTCATGGCCCCTGAAATCAAATTGCTCCATGTTCCCTTTCTAACAATGCTCCTTGACCACTGTCAACACAATGTCCCATGAAGCCTGTCATCACAATGCTCCATGGCCCCTTTCATCACTATGCTCCATGATCCCTGTCTTCACAATGTTCTAAACAATTGTCATCACAATGCTCCATGACCCCTGTAATCACAATGCTCCATTCCCTTTTCATCACAGTGCTACAGAATTCTGGTCTTCACAATATTCCATAACCGTGTCATCACAATGCTCTATGACACCTGTCATCACAATGCTCCACGACACTTGTCATCACAATGATTCATGACCAAATTCATCACAATGCTTCATGACCACTGTCATCAGAATGCTCGATGACCCTTGTCATCACAATGCTCCATGCCGTTGTCATCAGAATGCTCCTTGGCCCCTCTAATCACAATGGTCCATGCCCTTTTTATCACAATGCTCCAAAATTCTTGTCATCATAATGTTCCATGGCTGTGTCATCACAATGCCCCATGACACCTGTCATCACAATGCTCCATGGCCCCTGTTATCCCAGTGCTCCGTGATATCTTTCTTCACAATTCTAGATGACCACTGTCATCACAAAGCCCTATGACACCTGCCTTCACATTTCCCCATGGCCCTTGTCATCGCAATGCTCCATGAAACGTGTCATCACAATATTCCTGGACACTTGTCGTCACAATGATCCTTGACCACATACATCTGAATATTCCATGGCCTATGTATTCACAATTTTTCATGGCCCCTGAAATCAAATTGCTCCATGTTCCCTTTCTAACAATGCTCCATGACCACTGTCAACACAAAGTCCCATGACGCCTGTCATCACAATGCTCCATGGCCCCTTTCATCACTATGCTCCATGATCCCTGTCTTCACAATGTTCTAGAACAATTGTCAACACAATGCTCCATGACCCCTGTAATCACAATGCTCCATTCCCTTTTCATCACAGTGCTACAGAATTCTGGTCTTCACAATATTCCATGACCGTGTCATCACAATGCTCTATGACACCTCTCATCACAATGCTCCACGACACTTGTCATCACAATGATCCATGACCAAATTCATCACAATGCTTCATGACCGTTGTCATCACAATGCTCGAGGACCGTTGTCATCACAATGCTCCATGCCGTTGTCATCAGAATGCTCCTTGGCCCCTCCAATCACAATGGTCCATGCCCTTTTTATCACAATGCTCCAGAATTCTTGTCATCATAATGTTCCATGGCCGTGTCATCACAATGCCCCATGACACCTGTCATCACAATGCTCCATGGCCCCTGTCATCCCAGTGCTCCATGATATCTTTCTTCACAATTCTAGATGACCACTGTCATCACAATGCCCCATGACACCTGTCTTCACATTTCGCCATGGCCCTTGTCATCGCAATGCTCCATGAACCGTGTCATCACAATATTCCAGGACACTTTTTGTCACAATGATCCTTGACCACATTCATCTGAATACTCCATGGCCTATGTATTCACAATTTTTCATGGCCCCTGAAATCAAATTGCTCCATGTTCCCTTTCTAACAATGCTCCATGACCACTGTCAACACATTGTCCCATGACGCCTGTCTTCACAATTCTCCATGGCCCCTTTCATCACTATGCTCCATGATCCCTGTCTTCACAATATTCTAGAACATTTGTCATCACAATGCACCATGACCCTTGTAATCACAATGCTCCATTCCATTTTCATCACTGTGCTACAGATTTCTGGTCTTCACAATATTCCATAACCGTGTCATCACAATGCTCTATGACCCCTGTCATCACAATCCTCGAGGACCCTTGTCATCACAATGCTCCATGCCGTTGTCATCAGAATGCTCCTTGGCCCCTGTAATCACAATGGTCCATGCCCTTTTTATCACAATGCTCCAGAATTCTTGTCATCATAATGTTCCATGGCCGTGTCATCACAATGCCCCATGACCCCTGTCATCACAATGCTCCATGGCCCCTGTCACCCCAGTGCTCCATGATATCTTTCTTCACAATTCTAGGTGACCACTGTCATCACAGTGCCCCATGACCCCTGTCTTCACATTTCGCCATAGCCCTTGTCATCGCAATGCTCCATGAACCGTGTCATCACAATATTCCAGGACACATTTCGTCACAATGATCCTTGACCACATTCATCTGAATACTCCATGGCCTATGTCTTCACAATTTTTCATGGCCCCTGAAATCAAATTGCTCCATGTTCCCTTTCTAACAAAGCTCCATGACCACTGTCAACACAATGTCCCATGACGCCTGTCATCACAATGCTCCATGGCCCCTTTCATCACTATGCTCCATGATCCCTGTCTTCACAATGTTCTAAACAATTGTCATCACAATGCTCCATGACCCCTGTAATCACAATGCTCCATTCCCTTTTCATCACAGTGCTACAGAATTCTGGTCTTCACAATATTCCATAACCGTGTCATCACAATGCTCTATGACCCCTGTCATCACAATGCTCCACGACACGTGTCATCACAATGATCCATGACCACATTCATCACAATGCTTCATGACCACTGTCATCACAATGCTCGATGACACTTGTCATCACAATGCTCCATGCCGTTGTCATCAGAATGTTCCTTGGCCCCTCTAATCACAACGGTCCAAGCCCTTTTTATCACAATGCTCCAAAATTCTTGTCATCATAATGTTCCATGGCTGTGTCATCACAATGTCCCATGACACCTGTCATCACAATGCTCCATGGCCCCTGTTATCCCAGTGCTCCATGATATCTTTCTTCACAATTCTAGATGACCACTGTCATCACAAAGCCCCATGACACCTGCCTTCACATTTCGCCATGGCCCTTGTCATCGCAATGCTCCATGAACCGTGTCATCACAATATTCCTGGACACTTGTCGTCACAATGATCCTTGACCACATACATCTGAATATTCCATGGCCTATGTATTCACAATTTTTCATGGCCCCTGAAATCAAATTGCTCCATGTTCCCTTTCTAACAATGCTCCATGACCACTGTCAACACAAAGTCCCATGACGCCTGTCATCACAATGCTCCATGGCCCCTTTCATCACTATGCTCCATGATCCCTGTCTTCACAATGTTCTACAACAATTGTCATCACAATGCTCCATGACCCCTGTAATCACAATGCTCCATTCCCTTTTCATCACAGTGCTACAGAATTCTGGTCTTCACAATATTCCATAACCGTGTCATCACAATGCTCTATGACACCAGTCATCACAATGCTCCACGACACTTGTCATCACAATGATCCATGACCAAATTCATCACAATGCTTCATGACAACTGTCATCAAAATGCTCGATGACCCTTGTCATCACAATGCTCCATGCCGTTGTCATCAGAATGCTCCTTGGCCCCTCTAATCACAATGGTCCATGCCCTTTTTATCACAATGCTCCAGAATTCTTGTCATCATAATGTTCCATGGCCGTGTCATCACAATGCCCCATGACCCCTGTCATCACAATGCTCCATGGCCCCTGTCATCCCAGTGCTCCATGATATCTTTCTTCACAATTCTACATGACCACTGTCATCACAATGCCCCATGACACCTGTCTTCACATTTCGCCATGGCCCTTGTCATCGCAATGCTCCATGAACCGTGTCATCAGAATATTCCAGGACACTTTTCATCACAATGATCCTTGACCACATTCATCTGAATACTCCATGGCCTATGTATTCACAATTTTTCATGGCCCCTGAAATCAAATTGCTCCATGTTCCCTTTCTAACAATGCTCCATGACCACTGTCAACACAAAGTCCCATGACGCCTGTCATCACAATGCTCCATGGGCCCTTTCATCACTATGCTCCATGATCCCTGTCTTCACAATGTTCTAGAACAATTGTCATCACAATGCTCCATGACCCCTGTAATCACAATGCTCCATTCACTTTTCATCACAGTGCTACAGAATTCTGGTCTTCTCAATATTCCATAACCGTGTCATCACAATGCTCTATGACACCTGTCATCACAATGCTCCACGACAATTGTCATCACAATGATCCATGACCACATTCATCACAATGCTTCATGACCACTTTCATCACAATGCTCGATGACACTTGTCATCAGAATGCTCTATGCCATTGTCATCAGAATGCTCCTTGGCCCCTCTAATCACAATGGTCCATGCCCTTTTTATCACAATGCTCCAGAATCCTTGTCATCATAATGTTCCATGGCTGTGTCATCACAATGCCCCATTACCCCTGTCATCACAATGCTCCATGGCCCCTCTTATCCCAGTGCTCCATGATACCTTTCTTCACAATTCTAGATGACCACTGTCATCACAAAGCCCCATGACACCTGCCTTCACATTTCGCCATGGCCCTTGTCATCGCAATGCTCCATGATCCGTGTCATCACAATATTCCAGGACACTTTACGTCACAATGATCCTTGACCACATTCATCTGAATACTCCATGGCCTATGTCTTCACAATTTTTCATGGCCCCTGAAATCAAATTGCTCCATGTTCCCTTTCTAACAATGCTCCATGACCACTGTCAACACAATGTCCCATGACGCCTGTCATCACAATGCTCCATGGCCCCTTTCATCACTATGCTCCATGATCCCTGTCTACACAATGTTCTAAACAATTGTCATCCCAATGCTCCATGACCCCTGTAATCACAATGCTCCATTCCCTTTTCATCACAGTGCTACAGAATTCTGGTCTTCACAATATTCCATAACCGTGTCATCACAATGCTCTATGACACCTGTCATCACAATGCTCCACGACAATTGTCATCACAATGATTCATGACCAAATTCATCACAATGCTTCATGACCACTGTCATCAGAATGCTCGATGACCCTTGTCATCACAATGCTCCATGCCGTTGTCATCAGAATGCTCCTTGGCCCCTCTAATCACAATGGTCCATGCCCTTTTTATCACAATGCTCCAAAATTCTTGTCATCATAATGTTCCATGGCTGTGTCATTACAATGCCCCATGACACCTGTCATCACAATGCTCCATGGCCCCTGTTATCCCAGTGCTCCGTGATATCTTTCTTCACAATTCTAGATGACCACTGTCATCACAAAGCCCTATGACACCTGCCTTCACATTTCCCCATGGCCCTTGTCATCGCAATGCTCCATGAACCGTGTCATCACAATATTCCTGGACACTTGTCGTCACAATGATCCTTGACCACATACATCTGAATATTCCATGGCCTATGTATTCACAATTTTTCATGGCCCCTGAAATCAAATTGCTCCATGTTCCCTTTCTAACAATGCTCCATGACCACTGTCAACACAAAGTCCCATGACGCCTGTCATCACAATGCTCCATGGCCCCTTTCATCACTATGCTCCATGATCCCTGTCTTCACAATGTTCTAGAACAATTGTCAACACAATGCTCCATGACCCCTGTAATCACAATGCTCCATTCCCTTTTCATCACAGTGCTACAGAATTCTGGTCTCCTCAATATTCCATAACCGTGTCATCACAATGCTCTATGACACCTGTCATCACAATGCTCCACGACACTTGTCATCACAATGATCCATGACCAAATTCATCACAATGCTTCATGACCACTGTCATCACAATGCTCGATGACACTTGTCATCACAATGCTCTATGCCGTTGTCATCAGAATGCTCCTTGGCCCCTCTAATCATAATGGTCCATGCACTTTTTATCACAATGCTCCAGAATCCTTGTCATCATAATGTTCCATGGCTGTGTCATCACAATGCCCCATTACCCCTGTCATCACAATGCTCCATGGCCCCTCTTATCCCAGTGCTCCATGATACCTTTCTTCACAATTCTAGATGACCACTGTCATCACAAAGCCCCATGACACCTGCCTTCACATTTCGCCATGGCCCTTGTCATCGCAATGCTCCATGAACCGTGTCATCACAATATTCCAGGACACTTGTCGTCACAATGATCCTTGACCACATACATCTGAATATTCCATGGCCTATGTATTCACAATTTTTCATGGCCCCTGAAATCAAATTGCTCCATGTTCCCTTTCTAACAATGCTCCATGACCACTGTCAACACATTGTCCCATGACGCCTGTCATCACAATGCTTCATGGCCCCTTTCATCCCTATGCTCCATGATCCCTGTCATCACAATGTTCTAGAACAATTTTCATCACAATGCTCCATGACCCCTGTAATCACAATGCTACATTCCCTTTTCATCACAGTGCTACAGAATTCTGGTCATCACAATATTCCATAACCGTGTCATCACAATGCTCTATGACCCCTGTCATCACAATGCTCCACGACACTTGTCATCACAAAGATCCATGACCACATTCATCACAATGCTTCATGACCACTGTCATCACAATGCTCGATGACCCTTGTCATCACAATGCTCCATGCCGTTGTCATCAGAATGCTCCTTGGCCCCTCTAATCACAATGGTCCATGCCCTTTTTATCACAATGCTCCAGACTTCTTGTCATCATAATGTTCCATGGCCGTGTCATCACAATGCCCCATGACCCCTGTCATCACAATGCTCCATGGCCCCTGTCACCCCAGTGCTCCATGATATCTTTCTTCACAATTCTAGATGACCACTGTCATCACAGTGCCCCATGACCCCTGTCTTCACATTTCGCCATGGCCCTTGTCATCGCAATGCTCCATGAACCGTGTCATCACAATATTCCAGGACACTTTTCGTCACAATGAACCTTGACCACACTCATCTGAATACTCCATGGCCTATGTCTTCACAATTTTTCATGGCCCCTGAAATCAAATTGCTCCATGTTCCCTTTCTAACAATGCTCCATGACCACTGTCAACACAATGTCCCATGACGCCTGTCATCACAATGCTCCATGGCCCCTTTCATCACTATGCTCCATGATCCCTGTCTTCACAATGTTCTAAACAATTGTCATCACAATGCTCCATGACCCCTGTAATCACAATGCTCCATTCCCTTTTCATCACAGTGCTACAGAATTCTGGTCTTCACAATATTCCATAACCGTGTCATCACAATGCTCTATGACACCTGTCATCACAATGCTCCACGACACTTGTCATCACAATGATTCATGACCAAATTCATCACAATGCTTCATGACCACTGTCATCAGAATGCTCGATGACCCTTGTCATCACAATGCTCCATGCCGTTGTCATCAGAATGCTCCTTGGCCCCTCTAATCACAATGGTCCATGCCCTTTTTATCACAATGCTCCAAAATTCTTGTCATCATAATGTTCCATGGCTGTGTCATCACAATGCCCCATGACACCTGTCATCACAATGCTCCATGGCCCCTGTTATCCCAGTGCTCCGTGATATCTTTCTTCACAATTCTAGATGACCACTGTCATCACAAAGCCCTATGACACCTGCCTTCACATTTCCCCATGGCCCTTGTCATCGCAATGCTCCATGAAACGTGTCATCACAATATTCCTGGACACTTGTCGTCACAATGATCCTTGACCACATACATCTGAATATTCCATGGCCTATGTATTCACAATTTTTCATGGCCCCTGAAATCAAATTGCTCCATGTTCCCTTTCTAACAATGCTCCATGACAACTGTCAACACAAAGTCCCATGACGCCTGTCATCACAATGCTCCATGGCCCCTTTCATCACTATGCTCTATGATCCCTGTCTTCACAATGTTCTAGAACAATTGTCAACACAATGCTCCATGACCCCTGTAATCACAATGCTCCATTCCCTTTTCATCACAGTGCTACAGAATTCTGGTCTTCACAATATTCCATAACCGTGTCATCACAATGCTCTATGACACCTGTCATCACAATGCTCCACGACACTTGTCATCACAATGATCCATGACCAAATTCATCACAATGCTTCATGACCATTGTCATCACAATGCTCGAGGACCGTTGTCATCACAATGCTCCATGCCGTTGTCATCAGAATGCTCCTTGGCCCCTCCAATCACAATGGTCCATGCCCTTTTTATCACAATGCTCCAGAATTCTTGTCATCATAATGTTCCATGGCCGTGTCATCACAATGCCCCATGAGCCCTGTCATCACAATGCTCCATGGCCCCTGTCATCCCAGTGCTCCATGATATCTTTCTTCACAATTCTAGATGACCACTGTCATCACAATGCCCCATGACACCTGTCTTCACATTTCGCCATGTCCCTTGTCATCGCAATGCTCCATGAACCGTGTCATCACAATATTCCAGGACACTTTTTGTCACAATGATCCTTCACCACATTCATCTGAATACTCCATGGCCTATGTATTCACAATTTTTCATGGCCCCTGAAATCAAATTGCTCCATGTTCCCTTTCTAACAATGCTCCATGACCACTGTCAACACATTGTCCCATGACGCCTGTCTTCACAATTCTCCATGGCCCCTTTCATCACTATGCTCCATGATCCCTGTCTTCACAATATTCTAGAACATTTGTCATCACAATGCACCATGACCCTTGTAATCACAATGCTCCATTCCATTTTCATCACTGTGCTACAGATTTCTGGTCTTCACAATATTCCATAACCGTGTCATCACAATGCTCTATGATCCCTGTCATCACAATCCTCGAGGACCCTTGTCATCACAATGCTCCATGCCGTTGTCATCAGAATGCTCCTTGGCCCCTGTAATCACAATGGTCCATGCCCTTTTTATCACAATGCTCCAGACTTCTTGTCATCATAATGTTCCATGGCCGTGTCATCACAATGCCCCATGACCCCTGTCATCACAATGCTCCATGGCCCCTGTCAACCCCGTGCTCCATGATATCTTTCTTCACAATTCTAGATGACCACTGTCATCACAGTGCCCCATGACCCCTGTCTTCACATTTCGCCATGGCCCTTGTCATCGCAATGCTCCATGAACCGTGTCATCACAATATTCCTGGACACTTGTCGTCACAATGATCCTTGACCCCATACATCTGAATACTCCATGGCCTATGTCTTCACAATTTTTCATGGCCCCTGAAATCAAATTGCTCCATGTTCCCTTTCTAACAATGCTCCATGACCACTGTCAACACAATGTCCCATGACGCCTGTCAACACAATGCTCCATGGGCCCTTTCATCACTATGCTCCATGATCCCTGTCTTCACAATGTTCTAGAACAATTGTCATCAAAATGCTCCATGACCCCTGTAATCACAATGCTCCATTCCCTTTTCATCACAGTGCTACAGAATTCTGGTCTTCTCAATATTCCATAACCGTGTCATCACAATGCTCTATGACACCTGTCATCACAATGCTCCACGACACTTGTCATCACAATGATCCATGACCACATTCATCAAAATGCTTCATGACCACTGTCATCACAATGCTCGATGACACTTGTCATCACAATGCTCTATGCCGTTGTCATCAGAATGCTCCTTGGCCCCTCTAATCACAATGGTCCATGCACTTTTTATCACAATGCTCCAGAATCCTTGTCATCATAATGTTCCATGGCTGTGTCATCACAATGCCCCATTACCCCTGTCATCACAATGCTCCATGGCCCCTCTTATCCCAGTGCTCCATGATATCTTTCTTCACAATTCTAGATGACCACTGTCATCACAAAGCCCCATGACACCTGCCTTCACATTTCGCCATGGCCCTTGTCATCGCAATGCTCCATGAACCGTGTCATCACAATATTCCAGGACACTTGTCGTCACAATGATCCTTGACCACATACATCTGAATATTCCATGGCCTATGTATTCACAATGTTTCATGGCCCCTGAAATCAAATTGCTCCATGTTCCCTTTCTAACAATGCTCCATGACCACTGTCAACACATTGTCCCATGACGCCTGTCATCACAATGCTTCATGGCCCCTTTCATCACTATGCTCCATGATCCCTGTCTTCACAATGTTCTAGAACAATTGTCATCACAATGCTCCATGACCCCTGTAATCACAATGCTCCATTCCCTATTCATCACAGTGCTACAGAATTCTGGTCATCACAATATTCCATAACCGTGTCATCACAATGCTCTATGACCCCTGTCATCACAATGCTCCACGACACTTGTCATCACAATGATCCATGACCACATTCATCACAATGCTTCATGACCACTCTCATCACAATGCTCGATGACCCTTGTCATCACAATGCTCCATGCCGTTGTCATCAGAATGCTCCTTGGCCCCTCTAATCACAATGGTCCATGCCCTATTTATCACAATGCTCCAGAATTCTTGTCATTATAATGTTCCATGGCCGTGTCATCACAATGCCCCATGACCCCTGTAATCACAATGTTCCATGGCCCCTTTCATCCCAGTGCTCCATGATATCTTTCTTCACAATTCTAGATGACCACTGTCATCACAATGCCCCATGACACCTGTCTTCACATTTCGCCATGGCCCTTGTCATCGCAATGCTCCATGAACCGTGTCATCACAATATTCCAGGACACTTTTTGTCACAATGATCCTTGACCACATTCATCTGAATACTCCATGGCCTATGTATTCACAATTTTTCATGGCCCCTGAAATCAAATTGCTCCATGTTCCCTTTCTAACAATGCTCCATGACCACTGTCAACACATTGTCCCATGACGCCTGTCATCACAATGCTCCATGGCCCCTTTCATCACTATGCTCCATGATCCCTGTCTTCACAATGTTCTAGAACAATTGTCATCACAATGCGCCATGACCCCTGTAATCACAATGCTCCATTCCATTTTCATCACAGTGCTACAGAATTCTGGTCTTCACAATATTCCATAACCGTGTCATCACAATGCTCTATGACACCTGTCATCACAATGCTCCACGACACTTGTCATCACAATGATCCATGACCAAATTCATCACAATGCTTCATGACCACTGTCATCACAATGCTCGATGACACTTGTCATCACAATGCTCCATGCCGTTGTCATCAGAATGCTCCTTGGCCCCTCTAATCACAATGGTCCATGCCCTATTTATCACAATGCTCCAGAATTCTTGTCATCATAATGTTCCATGGCCGTGTTATCACAATGCCCCATTACCCCTGTAATCACAATGTTCCATGGCCCCTGTCATCCCAGTGCTCCATGATATCTTTCTTCACAATTCTAGATGACCACTGTCATCACAATGCCCCATGACACCTGTCTTCACATTTCGCCATGGCCCTTGTCATCGCAATGCTCCATGAACCGTGTCATCACAATATTCCTGGGCACTTGTCGTCACAATGATCCTTGACCACATACATCTGAATATTCCATGGCCTATGTATTCACAATTTTTCATGGCCCCTGAAATCAAATTGCTCCATGTTCCCTTTCTAACAATGCTCCATGACCACTGTCAACACATTGTCCCATGACGCCTGTCATCACAATGCTTCATGGCCCCTTTCATCACTATGCTCCATGATCCCTGTCATCACAAGGTTCTAGAACAATTTTCATCACAATGCTCCATGACCCCTGTAATCACAATGCTCCATTCCCTTTTCATCACAGTGCTACAGAATTCTGGTCATCACAATATTCCATAACCGTGTCATCACAATGCTCTATGACCCCTGTCATCACAATGCTCCACGACACTTGTCATCACAATGATCCATGACCACATTCATCAAAATGCTTCATGACCACTGTCATCACAATGCTCGATGACCCTTGTCATCACAATGCTCCATGCCGTTGTCATCAGAATGCTCCTTGGCCCCTCTAATCACAATGGTCCATGCCCTATTTATCACAATGCTCCAGAATTCTTGTCATTATAATGTTCCATGGCCGTGTCATCACAATGCCCCTTGACCCCTGTAATCACAATGTTCCATGGCCCCTGTCATCTCAGTGCTCCATGATATCTTTCTTCACAATTCTAGATGACCACTGTCATCACAATGCTTCATGACCACTGTCATCACAATGCTCGATGACCCTTGTCATCGCAATGCTCCATGAACCGTGTCATCACAATATTCCAGGACACTTTTTGTCACAATGATCCTTGACCACATTCATCTGAATACTCCATGGCCTATGTATTCACAATTTTTCATGGCCCCTGAAATCAAATTGCTCCATGTTCCCTTTCTAACCATGCTCCATGACCACTGTCAACACAAAGTCCCATGACGCCTGTCATCACAATGCTCCATGGCCCCTTTCATCACTATGCTCCATGATCCCTGTCTTCAAAATGTTCTAGAACAATTGTCATCACAATGCTCCATGACCCCTGTAATCACAATGCTCCATTCCCTTTTCATCACAGTGCTACAGAATTCTGGTCTTCACAATATTCCATAACCGTGTCATCACAATGCTTTATGACACCTGTCATCACAATGCTCCACGACACTTGTCATCACAATGATCCATGACCAAATTCATCACAATGCTTCATGACCATTGTCATCACAATGCTCGAGGACCGTTGTCATCACAATGCTCCATGCCGTTGTCATCAGAATGCTCCTTGGCCCCTCCAATCACAATGGTCCATGCCCTTTTTGTCACAATGCTCCAGAATTCTTGTCATCATAATGTTCCATGGCCGTGTCATCACAATGCCCCATGACCCCTGTCATCACAATGCTCCATGGCCCCTGTCATCCCAGTGCTCCATGATATCTTTCTTCACAATTCTAGATGACCACTGTCATCACAATGCCCCATGACACCTGTCTTCACATTTCGCCATGGCCCTTGTCATCGCAATGCTCCATGAACCGTGTCATCACAATATTCCAGGACACTTTTTGTCACAATGATCCTTGACCACATTCATCTGAATACTCCATGGCCTATGTATTCACAATTTTTCATGGCCCCTGAAATCAAATTGCTCCATGTTCCCTTTCTA